>NC_045438.1:4849073-4969826 GCF_002776525.5 Piliocolobus tephrosceles | reverse complement strand
TGTGTGTGTGTGTGTGTGTGTGTGTGTGTGTGTGTGTGTGTGTGTGTGTGTTTTAAGAAAACATGTCTCAATATCAAGAATCACCCAAAAAATTATAGATGACCTTCAGAGTAAATGCCTATGTTTTTAAAAATAATGCAGAAAATATAATAAACTTGAGCACTTTGTATATCCTCTCCTGTGAACCATGGTTACATTCAATTGTACATTCACTTCACTTTTGTCCCTCCAGGCCTTATGTCGGAACGTGTAGTACTTTCACTGGTCAAATTGGCAGACCGTGTCTCTCTTGCTGTTGCCACACATCAGCTGTGCCTTTCTCTGTAGGTGGTGAACGGAAGGCAACTCAACAAAGGAACAAACTGTCTATTCCTACTGCCAAACCCTGAAAGCAAGGAGCCCACACAAAAAGATAAGAATAAATAAAACTGCAGTAAAATAAAATGGAGACTGCAATATTGGAAACAACTAAAATCAGTTTCAGTAGCAGAGAAATTAACAAATAAATTATGGTGGTACATTCATATAATGGAATACTCTAAAGATATTAAAGATTCTGTTTCTAAAATCATTTTAGGGTCTAGGGGAAAACTCACAATATAATGTAATGAAAAAGCTGGATGTATAACTGTGTGTAAATTATAGATATATATGTATACGTATATATATGAGGAAAAATACTAAGAGAAAATTCAATCTAAAGGTTACTAGGGGTGGAATTATAAGTTTTTTTATTCTTCTCTAGTTCTTTATCTTATAAATATTTTATTTAAAATGTATATTCTTATTAAAATTAGAAAAAAATAAAATCTTTTTTAGAAAAGAAAACATTTAGTTTTCCATTTAGTAGTTGAAATATTTAGTAGTTCCATTCTTCCATTTTTACATTTGGGTTACAAATATAAAAAACCAAAGCATGCAATTCTATATTAAAAGCAATGAAGTCTTTGGCAAAGATTTATATAAAATACTAAACTTTTTAAAAAATGCTACTAACCATGGTAAGCCTAAGTAGTGTTTTAAACTACAGTTTAAATCAGAAGTGTATAAGCACAAGTTTCTTTTTTAATCTGTCACAGAATTCTACCTCCAACACTTTAGCGTAATATAATGAGTACTATATTTAGTACTTGTATTATCTTTAAAAGTATGGCTATAGATAGGGGCCTATGTAAACTATCATGATAAATTATTTGTCTTTGGACAGGAAGAGTGCATTTCTCTCTGTCTATAGAGTATTTGGTTTTTAAAGTTAATTCAGTAACTGTTTCAAGCACAACTAAATTACAACTGAAGAGATGGTACAATAGTTAGAGAAGGGATGACACCCAGAAATGAGAATGAAAGCACAAATTTCCACATAAAAAACTCACTAACTAAAATTATAAATGCACAAACAGAAATAAAGAAATGTACAAATAAGTATTGTTTTAAAATATAATATTATTTTACATGGCATCTGTATCTGCTTCCTTTTTCATCCAGCTTCCTACACAGCTGGAATTAGCAGGCATTATCCTGTGGCCAAACCTATTTCATGTTTCAAGACAACTATTAATGACTTTGTAATAAATGGGTTTAAATAGAAATTTTCAAGTGTATAAAATTGGCAAAATTGATTCAATTTAAACTTCCTTTACCTAATCCTCTAGCCCAAAAATTGTGTGACCAGGTATCCTAAAGAAATAAAGTAGCCTGCTTTATCTTCTGCAATTATAAGTGCTGCTCACTTATTTAAGAAAAACTAATCTATCTTGTCTTGTTGCCACCACTTCTCATAAGAAAACTCCTCATAAAGAGAAAACAATTGTATCAGTTATAACAAGCTGAATTCTACACGTTCCAGTTCCTGCAAAGACAAATATTACATTGTGTGACTTACCAGATTAGTTACAGACTTACCAGATTAGTTACACACGAC
The DNA here is from genome assembly GCF_002776525.5 of Piliocolobus tephrosceles. Taxonomy (NCBI): domain Eukaryota; kingdom Metazoa; phylum Chordata; class Mammalia; order Primates; family Cercopithecidae; genus Piliocolobus; species Piliocolobus tephrosceles. The sequence continues at coordinate 4,967,905 of NC_045438.1, read as the reverse complement.
TTTTGGCAGCTATTTAAAACTGTACACTGCACCACAAAAATCCATAGGCAGCCAAGAGTTGCAAAATTGACAAGTTTCAGAATAAGATAGTAAATGTTCTTCATCACTTCACCAATGGCAGATTTTTAGATGGCCGGTCTTCTAATTTTCTCCATTTTGCTGTATGAATTATTTGGGCTTCATCACTTCAATTGGAGGAGTAGCTGATGGATTTTGTTTTGTTTTGCTATATTAGGATATATTTGCCTTTTGAAATAACATTTAGCCTTTTTAGTTTAGACCTTTGAATCCTTGAAAGCTTGTAACAGTTCCATAAGAGTTATTTCATAACAGCTTCCTTTTACTCCCATAAAGAAAGTCACCCACTGACTAAAGGTTAGTTCTTAGAAGAGCACTTCGCATGGAAATTAAACAAAGAAAACGAATTGTATTTCAGCAAGGGTGTGACACATCCATAGTCTGAAACTGGAACATTTCAGTGAGTCGTCCACCACGTTACTTCTCTGAGCTCTTTTCAGCTCTGCAGGGAATTGGGTTTTGATCACGTATGCTTTAGCAAACAGTAGCACTATTATAATAAAGAATTATTGAAAAAATAGAGGCACCCAAATTAAGCAATGCAACTGAAAGAGAAAACAGAACTCAGAAGCCAAATACATATTTTTAAATTTAAGAGCAAACAAAGCTGAAATTAATGGACAAATAGCCTGGGAGTGAGTTAAAAACAAGGAAGTTTGTTAGAGCACTCTCAGAACTTTACTACATATTAACTAAAATACTGCCTTATCAGGTCTATTGAGAAAGCTGAAACTAGTTACCAGAAACCTAAGATATGTTCAAGTGTCTGCCTTGAGAAGGAAACATTGTACAAGATTTCTTTCTTTCCTTCCTTCCTTCTTTCCTTCTTTCTTTCTTTCTTTCGAGTCTCCCTCTGTCACCCAGGCTAGAGTGCAGTGGCGTCATCACGGCTCACTGCAACCCCTGCCTCTCAGGTTCAAGCGATTCTCCTACCTCAGCCTCCAAGTAGCTGGGACTACCAGGCACAGGCCACCATGTCAAGCTAAGTTTTGTATTTTTAGTAGAGACGAGGTTTCACCATGTTGGCCAGAATGGTCTCTATCTCTTAATCTCGTGATCCGTCCACCTCGGCCTCCCAAAGTGCTGCGATTACAGGCGTGAGCCACCGCGGTACACCAGGCCAACCTCCTTGTTTGCTTAAATAAATTATACTAAATGTAACTTAAACTTTTCTTAATGATATAAGGTTCTCATTAGGAGTAACACATGCATGAGATTTTGTTTTGAGCTGAACGTCTTTTTGATTGGATTTTTGTTTGTTTGTTTTAATTTTTATGGGTACACAGTAGGTGCATGTATTTATGGGGCACAGGAGATGTTCTGAAACATGGATGTGCAATGTGAAATGAGCACATCATGAAAAATGGGGTGTCCATCCCCTCAAGCATGTATCCACTGAGTTGCAAACAATCCAAGTATGCTCTAAGTCATTTTAATATGTACAGTTATTATTGACTATAGTCACCCGTTGTGCTATCAAATAGTAGGTCTTATTTAATCTTTCTGCATTTTTTGTACCCATTAACTGTGCCCATCTCCCATTCCCCACCCCACCCACCACTACCCATCCCAGCCTCTGGCAACCATCCTTATACTCTCTTTGTCCATGAATTCAACTGTTTTGATTTTTAGATCCCACAAAAAAGTGAAAATACGCAATGTTTGCCTTTCGGTGCCTAGCTCAATTCACTTAACGTAATAATCTGCAGTTCCATCCATGTTGTTGGAAATGACTGAATATGGCTGAATAGTTCTCCATTGTGTATACGTACTACATTTTCTTTATCCATTCATCTATTGATGCACACTTAGGTTGCTTCCAAATCTTGGCTATTGTAAACAGTGCTGCAATAAACATTGGCATGCAGATATTTCTTTGATATACTGATTTTCTTTCTTTTAGGCATATACCCAGCAGTAGAATTGCTGGATCATACGGTAGCTTAATTTTTCGTTTTTTGAGGAACCTCCAAACTGTTCTCCATAGTGGTTGTATTAATTTACATTCTCATCAAAAATGTACAAGGGTTTCCTTTTCTCCACATCGCCACAAGCATTTGTTATAGCCTGTCTTTTGGATATAAGCCATTTTAACTGGGTAAGATGATATCCCGTTGTAGTTTTGATTTGCATTTTTCTGATGATTAATGATGTTAAACACTTTTCATATGCCTGTTTGTCATTCGTATGTCTTCTTTTGAGAAATGTCTATTCAAATCCTTTGCCTATCCTTTGACTGGATCATTAGATTTTTTTCCTATAGAGTTGGTTGATCTCCTTATTTATTCTGGTTATTAATTCCTTGTCTGGTGGATAGTTTGCAAATATTTTCTCCCATTCTGTGGATTTTCTCTTTACTTTGTTAATTGTATCTTTTGCTTTACAGAAGATTTTTAATTTGATGTGATCTCATTTGTCCATTTTTGCTTTGGTTGCCTGTGCTTATTGGGTACTGCTCAAGAAATTTTTGCCCCAACCAATGTTCTGGAGATTTCCCCAATGTTTTTTGTAGTAGTTTCATGGTTTGAGGTCTTAGATTTAAGTCTTTAGTCCATTTTGATTTGAATTTTGTATAAGGATAGAGATAGGGGTCTAGTTTTATTCCTTTGTATATGGATATCCAGTTTTCCCCACACCATTTATTGACGAGATTGTCTTTTCCCCAGTGTATGTTCTTGGCATCTTTCTCAAAAATGAGTTTACTGTAGGTGTGTGGATTTGTTTCTGGGTTCTCTAGTCTGTTTCATTGGTCTATGTGTCTATTTTTATGCCAGTACCATGCTGTTTTGGTTACTATAGCTCTGTAGTATAGTTTGAAGTCAGGTAATGTAATTCCTCCCATTTTGTTCTTTTGCTTAGGATAGCTTTAGCTATTCTTGGTCTCTTGTGGTTCAATATAAATCTTAGGACAGTTTTTTCTGTTTCTGTTAAGAATGTCATTGGTATTTTGATAGGGATTGCATTGAATCTGTAGATTGCTTTGGGGAGTATGGACATTTTAACAATATTGACTTTTCCAATTAATGAACATGGAATGCTTTTCCATTTTTTGTGTGTCCTAATCAATGTCTTTAATCAGTGTTTTATAGTTTTCATTATAGAGATCTTTCACTTCTTTGGTTAATTCCTAGATACTTAATTTTATCTGTAGCTATTGTAAATGGAATTACTTTCTTGATTTCTTTTTCAGATTGTTCACTCTTGACATATAGAAATGCTACTACTGATTTTTGTATGTTAGTTTTGTATCCTGAAACTTTACTAAATTTGTTTATCAGTTCTACTACTTTTCTTGTGGAGTCTTCAGGTTTCTCAAAATGTAAGATATGTCATCTGCGAACAAGGATAATTTGACTTCCTCCTTTCCAATTTGGATACCCTTAGTATCTTTCTCTTGTCCGATTGCTCTAGGGGGGATGTCCAGTACTGTGTGGAATAACAGTGGTGAAGTGGGCATCTTTGTCATGTTCCAGACCATAGAGGAAAGGCTTTCAGTTTTTCCCCATTCAGTATAATACTAGTTGTGGGTAGGTTATATATGACTTTTATTATGTTGAGGTATGTTCCTTCTATGCCCGGTTTTTATCATAAAAGGATGTTGAATTTTTTTTTTTTTTTTGAGACGGAGTCTCGAGTCTTGCTCTGTCGCCCAGGCTGGAGTGCAGTGGCGCGATCTTGGCTCACCGCAAGTTCCACCTCCCAGGTTTACACCATTCTCCTGCCTCAGCCTCCCGAGTAGCTGGGACTACAGGCGCCCGCCACCTTGCCCAGCTAGTTTTTTGTATTTTTTAGTAGAGATGGGGTTTCACCGTGTTAGCCAGGATGGTCTGGATCTCCTAACCTCATCATCCGCCCGCCTCAGCCTCCCAAAGTGCTGGGATTACAGGCTTGAGCCACCGCGCCCGGCCTGGGATGTTGAATTTTACCAAATCTTTTTCAGCATCAATTAAAAAGATCATGTGCTTTTTATCCTTCATTCTTTTGATATGATGTGGCACACTGATTGATTTGTATATGTTGAATCATCCTTCCATACCAGGGATAAATCCCACTTGGTCATGATCAATGATCTTTCTAATGTCTTGTTGAATTCATTTTGCTAGTATTTGGTTGCAGAATTTTGCATCAGTATTCATCCAAAGATTGGCCTGTAGTTTTCTTTTTTGGTGTGTCTTTATCTGGTTTTCGTATCAGGGAAATACTGGCCTCATGGAATGAGTTTGGAAGTATTCCCTCCTGCTCTGTTTTTCAGAATAAGTTGAGTAGGATTGGTATTAGTTTTTCTTTAAATGTTTGCTAGAATTCAGCAGTGAAGCTGTTACGTCTCAGGCTTTTCTTTACTGGGAGACTTTTATTACAGCTTCAATCTCATTGCTTGTTATTGGTCTGCTCAGGTTTTGGATTTCTTCCTGGTTCAATCTTGGCAGGTTATATGTATCTAGGAACTTGTCCATTGCTTCTATATGTTTCCATTTATTAGCATGTAGTTGCTCGTAGTAGCCACTAATGATCCTTGGAAAACCTGCAGATATCAGTTGTAATGTCTCCTTTTTCATTTCTGATTTTATTTATTTTGATCTTCTTTCTTTTTTTCTTAAACTGGCTAAAGGTTTGACAATTTTGTTTAACTTTTCAAAAAAAACTTTGTTTCATTGATTTTTCTGTTTTTTTCCATTTTTTCCTGCTCTAATCTTTATTATTTCTTTTCTACTACTGATTCTGGGTTTGGCTTGCTCTTGCTTTTCTAGTTCTTTAAAATGCATCATTAGATTGTTCATTTGACGTTTTTCTTTTCTTTTCTTTTTTTTTTTTTTTTTTTGATGTAGGCACTTAGAGCTATAAAAATCTCTCTTAGTACGTCTTTTGCTGTATCCCATAGGTTTTGGTATATTGTGTTTTCATTATCATGTGTTTCAAGAAATTTTTCAATTTCCTTCTTAATTTCCTCATTGGCTCACTGATCATTCCGGAGCATATTGTTTAAATTCTATGTGTTTGAATAGTTTCCAAAATTTCTCTTGCTATTAATTTCTAGTTTTATTTTATTTTGGTCAGAAAAGGTGCTTGATATTATTTCAATTTTTTTTAATGTTTTAAGATTCGTTTTTGACCTAACATCTGGCCTATCCTTAAGAATGATTCATGTGCTGAGGAAAAGAATGTGTATTCTGGGCCGGGCGCGGTGGCTCAAGCCTGTAATCCCAGCACTTTGGGAGGCCGATGCGGGTGGATCATGAGGTCAGGAGATCAAGACCATCCTGGTTAACATGGTGAAACCCCGTCTCTACTAAAAATACAAAAAAATTTAGCCTACCATGGTGGTGGGCGCCTGTAGTCCCAGCTACTCGGGAGGCTGAGGCAGGAGAATGGCGTCAACCCCGGAGGCGGAGCTTGCAGTGAGCCGAGATGACGCCACTGCACTGCAGCCTGGGCGACAGAGCGAGACTCCCTCTCAAAAAAAAAAGTGTATTCTGCAGCCCTTGGATGAAATGTTCTGTAAATTAGATCCATTTGGTCTATATTGCAGATTAAGTCTGATGTTTCTATGTTGGTTTTCCCTCTGAATGATCTGTCCAATGCAGAAAGTGGGGTGTGGAAGTCTCCAGCTATTATTGTATTAGAGTCTGTCTCTCTCCTTAGCTCTAATAATATTTGTTTTATATATGTGGGTGTTCCAGTGTTGGGTGCACATATATATTTAAAATTGTTGTATCCTCTTGCTGAGTTGACCCCCTTTATCTTTATATAGTGACCTACTTTTCTCCTTATTGCTTTTGTCTTGAATTCTATTTTGTCTGATATAAGTATATTCCTGCTCTTGGCATGGAATATTTTTTTACAACGCTTTATTTTCCATCTCTGTGTATCTTTATAGGTAAAGTGTGTTTCTTATAGGCAGAAGATCAATGGGTTTTTTGGTTTTTGTTTTCATCCATGCAGCCAGTATATGTCTTTTGATTGGAGGGTTTAGCCCACTGACATTTAAGGTTATTATGGACAAGTAAGGACTTATACCTGTCATTTTGTTGTTTTCTTACTGTGTTTTGACCTTCCTTCTTTCTTTCATTCTTGTCTTCCTCTAGTGAAGATGATTTTCTCTGGTGATACAATTTCAATGTGAGGTTACCATGACGCTTGCAAATACTATTTTAAAACTCATTATTCAGGCATATAAACCAGCCAGAGTGGCAGTGGCAGAGGCAAGACCCCCATAGCACCAGCAGTAGCAACTCAAAGAAAGCACAGAGCAACACCAACTGCAGAGACCTGGTGACAGCATGAGAGGTACTAGGTTTTAAAAAATTTGTATCATACTTGAGTATAAATTAGTCATTCTTGGCTCAGGAGGTGTTGGAAATTCTGCTTTGACTGTACAATTTGTACAAAGAACTTTTGTTGAAAAACATGATCCTACAATAAAAGATATTACAGAAAGCAAGTTGAAACAGATGCACAACTCTGCATGCTTGAAATATTGGATACTACAGGAACAGAACAATTTACAACAATAAAGCGTTTGTACATAAAAATGGAAAAGGCTTTGTATTAGCTTATACTATCCCAGCACAGTTCACATTTTATGATTTACAAGATCTGAGAGAACAGATTCTTCAAGTTAAAGACACTAATATTGTCCCAATGATGGTTAGTAATAAGTGTGACTTGGAAGATAAAAGAGTTGTAGGGAAGGAACCAGGTCAAAATCTAGCAAGACAATGGAACAACTGTGCATTCTTAGAATCTTTGGCACAATAAAAAATAAATCTTAATAAGGCCAGGCATGGTGGCTCATGCCTGTAATCTCAGCATTCTGGGAGGCCGAGGCGGGTGGATCACCTGAGCGCAGGAGTTTGAGACTAGCCAGGCCAACATGATGAAACCCTGTTTCTACTGAAAACACAAAATTAGCCAGGCGTGGTGGCACATGCCTCTAATCCCAGCTACTTGAGAGGCTGAGGCAGGAGAATCACTTGAACCCAGGAGGTGGAGGTTGCAGCGAGCTGAGATCATGCCATTGTTTTCCAGCCTGGGCAGAAAGAGTGAAACTCTATCTCAAAAATAAGGTAATGAAACTTTTATGACCTAGTGTGACAATTAACAGAAAACCTCCAGTGCCTGGGAAGGCTTGCAAAAAGTCATCATGTCAACTGCTTTAATATACTAAATGCACTGTAGCTCTGAGCCAGGTCTGAAGAATGTTGCCCAATTCAACAGTGCCTGAGCAATTCCAACTTTGTTAAACCTACCAACATCTTAAGTGGGCTCTCTTGTGGTGGTACCCTTTAAGAGACAGATGAAAGGTGCCATATCAGTTTGCACATTCTAATAACTTTCCAGTAGCACAAGAGAGATTTTTACTTGTCTAATAGTTGTAGAATATGCAGCTGGTAAAACCAGAAGCTACATCCAGTATTACTGCTAAGAGACATTCTTAATCCACCAATGTTGTACATGTATGAAAATGGTGTACTGTATACTTGAACATGCCCCATGCTTTGTATTGGAGAGTACAATAATGCAAATTCTAAAACCACCACTATTTTAACATAATAAGAGAAAGTCCAAAGAGATCCTATACAGACTACTCTAGGTACCTTTGTTTTGTTGATACTTGTAGCTTATCATATTTTTTTAAAAAATTCAAGATCATTATCATTGTCCAAAATATGCATTTTGATTAACACAGCTATATAGTTTTTTAATTTTTTAAAGAGAAACTATGAAGCAGTGATCTTGTCTTTAAAATATGATAGTGCTTTCAGTATAACATCTTAATTTGAAGATGCTGCCTTTAATATCTGTTGGGAAAGAAATGTTCAGACTTTTCAAATCTCTTATTATATTTTTCCTTTTTTGTTTACATAGGAAAAATGTTTATAACTGTGTGTACAGTAAGAGTCTACAATAAGAAGTGGATATTTTCAAACAATTTTTTAATGGTTTAACAATTTTTCTAAATCTTTCAGGCTTCTGCAGCTATGGATTCTCACTGTGAATCCCTTGCTTGCTCATGCATAGTGTATTTGCAATACGAAATATACAGGTTTAGTATTTTTGCCTGTTATTGATTGTTTCACATGTGTAATATTTTGATTTACATATTAAATGATGGATGAGTACTGTGGACTTGAATGTGGGAAGTAATTTTAATCATGTGTAATTGGTCACAAGGGCTAATTTGCAGTAGCTGTTGTTGTTTTACAAACAATGCCTTGTTGACTTGTATGCATTAATGTTTGGATGTAAAGGCTGTATGTCTATCCAGCAAAGAGCCACAATTATTTAAATAGATCAACTTAATGTTACAACTACTTTGAAATGGCCAAATGTAAAGTAAAAGCCCTAATTAAGGTGGTGCAATTTTCCATAACTTAGCATCAGTAGTTCAATAAATTTGGATTGCCATGCAAGGGTTTGCATTATTAAAAAATAAAACACACACACACACTCATTATTTTAACCTGATAACAACTTAACACTATTTGCATAAATAAGCAAAAAGAAAGCTAATAAAAAGTCACCTTAACTTTATCCCCCTGCTCTTTAACTTTTTGTTACTTCTATTTATATTTTATTGTACTATGTCTTGAAAAGTTGTAGTTATTACTTTTGATTGGTTTATTGTTCAGTCTTTTTTTGTTTGTTTGTTTTGTTTTGTTTTTGTTTTTGTTTTTTTTTGAGACAGAGTGTTGCTCTGTCGCCCAGGCTGGAGTGCAGTGGTGCAATCTCGGCTCACTGCAACCTCCACCTTCTGGGTTCAAGTGATTCTCCTGCCTCAGCCTCCCGAGTAGCTGGGATTACAGGCAGGCGCCACCATGCCCAGCTAATTTTTGTATTTTTAGAAGAGATGGGATTTTACCAGTTTGGCCAGGTTGGTCTCGAACTCCTGACCTTAGGTGATCCACCCACCTCAGCCTCCCAAAGTGCTGGGATTGCAGGCATGAGCCACCGTGCCCAGCCCTATTGTTCAGTCTTTTACTTAGGATAAGAGTAGTTTACATACCACAGTTACAGTGTTATAATATTCTGTGGTTACTATTATACTTACTATTAACAGTAAGTTTTGTACCTTCAGGTGATTATTTATTGCTCATTAATGTCCTTTTCTTTCTGATTGAAGTACTCCCTTTAACATTTCTTGTAGGATGGATCTGGTATTATCGTAGGGTAAAAGGTTTTTTTCCTTCAGCACTTTAAATACATCACGCCACTCTCTCTTTGTAAGGTTTCCACCAAAAAGTTTGCTGCCAGACATACTGGAGCTCCATTGTATGTTATTTGTTTCTTTTCTCTTGCTGCTTTTAGGATTCTGTCTTTGTTTTTTGTTTTCTGTTTTGTTTTGTTTTTTGTTTTTGGGGGTTTAGTTTTGTTTTGTTTTTTTACGCAGAGTCTCACTCTGTCACCAGGCTGGAGTGCAGTGGCACAATCTCAGCTCACTGCAACCTCCGCCTCCCAAGGCTCACTGAACCTCCCTCCTGAGGTTCAAGCGATTCTCCTGCCTCAGCCTCCCGAGAAGCTGGGACTACAGGCACTTGCTACTACTCCCAGCTAATTTTTGTATTTTTGGTAGGGACAGGGTTTCACCTGTTGGCCAGGATGATCTCGATCTCTTGACCTTGTGATCTGTCCACTGTGGCCTCCCAATGTGCTGGGATTACAGGCATGAGCCACCGCACCCAGCCTAGGATTCTTTCTTTATCCTTGACCTTTGGGAGTTTGATTATTAAATGCCTTGAAGTAGTCTTCTTTGGGTTAAATTTGCTTGTATAACCTTCTTATACTCAGATATTGATATCTTGCCCTAGGTATGGGAAGTTCTAGGTTATGATCCCTTTGAATAAACTTTTTACACCTATCTCTTTCTCTACCTCCTCTTTAAGGCCAATAACTCTTAGGTTTGCCCTTTTAAAGCTATTTTCTAGATCCCGTAGGCATACTTCATTGTTTTTAATTCTTTTTTCTTGTCTCCTCTGACCGTGTATTTTCACAATAGCCTGTCTTCAAGCTCACTCATTCTTTCTTCTGCTTGATCCTTTCTGCTACAAAAGACTCTGATGCATTGATCCGTATGCCAATTGCACTATTTAGCTCCAGATCTTCTGCTTGCTTTTAAATTATTTCAATCTCTTTGTTAAATTTATCCGATGAAATTCTGAATTCTTGCTCTGCATTATCTTGAATTTCTTCGAGTTTCCTCAACACAGCTATTTTGAATTCTGTGTCTGAATGGTCACATATCTCTGTTTCTCTAGGATTGGTTCCTGGTGCCTTATTTAATTCATTTGGTGAGGTCATGTTTTCCTGAATGGCGAACATTGAGGCTAGCAGATATTCTTTGGTGTCTGAGCATTGAATAGTTAGGTATTTATTGTAGTCTTCACTATCTGGGCTTATTTGTAGCTGTCCTTCTTGGGAAGGCTTTCCAGACATTTGAGAGGACTTGCGTGTTGTAATCTAGGCTGTTCTGCTTTAGGGGGCACCCCAGTCCCAATCACACTGTTGTTCTTACAGACCATAGAAGTACTGCCTTGATGGTCTTGGACCAGATCCAGGAGAATTTTCTGGATTACCAGGCAGAGATTCTTGTTCTCTGCCCTTACTTTCTCCCAGACCTACAGAGTCTCTCTCTCTCTCTGTTCTAAACCACCAAGCACTGGGGGTAGAGTGACAAAAGCATCCCTGTGGCCACCATCACTATGACAGTGCCAGGTCAGACCTGAAGCCAGCACAGCACTGGGTCTTGCCCAAGGCCTGCTATCACCACTCCCTGGCTGCTGCCTATGTCTGCTCAAGCTCCTGAGGCTCTACAACCAACAGGTGGCAAAGCCAGCCAGGCCTGTGTCTTTCTTTTAGGGAAGTGAGGTTCCCCCAGGATCCAGGTGTGTCCAGAAGTGCCATCCGAGAGTCAGGGACTAGAGTCAAAAACCTTAGACGTTCACCTGGTGTTATACTGTATTATAGCTGAGCTGGCACTCAAAGTACAATATGTAGTCCTTCCCACCTTTCCCTTCCCTTTCCAAAGGCACAGGAGCCTCACTCCAAAGCTACCACCACCCTTGGCCATGAGGAGTACCGCCAGACTAACACCGATGTTCTTGTAAGGCGCAAGGTCTCTTAAGTCACCTTGTGGTGAATGCTTACTGGCCTGGGGACTCACCCTTGAGGGTACTGGGCTCCCCTCTGTCCCAGGGCAGGTCCAGAAATGCTGTCTAAGAGTCAAGTCCTAGAATCAAGGACTCTAAGAGCCCACTTGGTGCTCTACCCATCTATGGTGGCACTGGTACCTAAGATGCAAGACAGTCTCCTTTACTTTTCCCTCTGCTTTTGTCAAGCAGAGGAGTTTTGCCCTGTAACCACCATGACTCATAAAGTACTGACTCCGACTTGAAGCCAGCAAGTCTCAGAGACACAGCAAGGCCCCTGATGTAGTACCTGGGTTTCACTCCTGGTTATTCAGGGCCCAAGGACACTTCAGTTAGGAGGTGATTAATTCTGGCAGGACTGGGTCCTTTTCTTCAAGGCAGTGGTTTTCCTTCTGGCTGTGTATATAGAAATGCCATCTGGGAACTAGGCCCTGGAATGGGGGTCTCATGACTCTTACCAATCCCCTATCTTGTTGTAGCTGAATGAGTATCCAAGATGCAAGACAAAGTCCTTTCCACTCTTCCCTCCCCTCTTCTGAAGCAGAAGAAAGGGGTCTCTTTTGGAGCCATGAGCTGTGCAGCCTGAGGAGAGGGGAGGGGTGATGCCAGACTCCCTTGGCTGTCCCAGCTCATGCCTCAGTACATCACGTACCCCACCAGTCCACTGTCTTTGGGCCTAGTTCAGCCCTAGGACTCAGCAGGAGCTGCAGTCGTTAGGGACTAGACTGCCTTTCAAAATTACTTAGAGATCAAGAGCACTTTGGCCCTTAGTTGTGAGAATTGTGGGCATTCAAGTTGGACCACTGGGATCAATGATCCCCTCTGGCTAGCACTCGTTTAAATGCTCCTTCTGTGGGCAGGTGTCAGCTGAGTTTGGTCTGGTTTTCCTTTCTGCTTTAACAGAACAGCACTGAGTTCACTGCATCACAGTTGCTGTGTTCTCCCTCCTCCAGAGCCCAGAGATGCTCTCTGTATTGCGCAGCATCTGCCAGGGGTCGGGGAGTGGTGGTGTCAGTGATTCAGGACTGTTTTTTCTATCTCTTCAGTGCCTCTTTCAGTGATATGAAGGTAAAACCAAGTACTGTGAGTGCTTACCTGATATTTCGTTCTTATAAAGGTGTTTTTCTGTGTAGATAGTTGTTAGCTTGGTGTCTTCACTGGGAGCTTGATCAGTGGAGCTTTCTATTCCCCTATCTTGTTCTCCCTCCTGAGCTGAATGTCTTTTAGTAAAGGTTGACAAAACTATTGTAAAACTAGATGCTGAGATGACTAGATACTGACCCCAGAATTGATCCCTGAAACTAGTTTTCTTGAAAAAAATGTTCTGTTGCCTGCTTGTTCTTTGCCCATTTTTTTGCGTTTTTAGGAATATAAAGAATACGCAGCTTCTCAACTTCTAGGTCAGAGGAATGTGGCCGTCTTTCTACAAAATGCCTAAGAGATTTTCTCATCCCAACAAAATGTATCTCCTCACTTTTGCCTTACTAATATAAGAAATAATTGTAGCTTTTACTTCACTAACAAAGTGGACTACCAAATATGTTTTTCAAATCCTAAATTCATTCTTTATCTCACTTGACCTAACTTTATTTGTGGGTTGTGAAAAAGAAGTATTCTTCCAATTATAAGATTCAATGTTTATTCTGCTTTTTGGAATTTACTGGCACACAAATTTGCACTTGTGCAAGATGAAGTGGAAAACAAAATGTGTTTTAAAGATACTTGCTGCAGAAACATTCTTATCACGAAAATATTGAAAACAGACTAAAAGTCCAATAATGTAATACTACATCTCATAATTCACTCACGTAATCTCCTCCATGTGGCTTTTCCACATAAGTTTGTTTGGACCTCCTTGCAGCATGATAGTCTCTGGGCAACCAGACTGCGTACCTGGCGGCTTAGAGCTTGAGGGAAGTATTCCAGCTCTCAAAGCATAAGCCATATTTTATTTTATGACCCAGCTATAGAAGGTACAGTTACATTTGCTGCATTCTATTTATTACAAGAGAGTCACAAACCTGCCCAGATTTAAGGAGAAAGGAATTAGAATCCTATCTCTTGATGTGGGAAAGGCAGGATTCTAGAAGTACATGTAGAATGGAAGAGATTATTGCACCACTTTTGGAAAATCTATTCTGCCATCACAAAAGTAGTCATCGTTTGCGTGGTTCTGATATGCAGATATTTACAATATCACAGTTTATTTAAATAACACATTTCCCAACAACACATTTCAAACTTTAGTTCCCATAATATATTAACTGTGAATGACTACCTAACGTTCAAACTTCTCAGCTATCCCTTGGTCACAGATTAGCTCTAAATAATAGATGGGCATTGTGATCAGAAGCCAATCATGTCACTTCTTTCAATGTCTGTTAGTGATTGGTCATGGCACATCTGTCATTTAGTTCATGCACAGACAGCAAAGCAGATAGTTGTGTTGCCTCCTTGTTTTCCAGTGGTAAATCCATATGACATTTTACAAAATGATATTAAGAAAAATAGATAATTGAAAGGAGAAATTGATCAGCAAAGATAAAAATGCAGCAAATAAATGAAAAAATAATAAAACTAAAAGTGAGATTTGAATCAAACACAAATGGATTTATATTCCCTTAGAAATTGCTGACCATGACAGTCTTCATATTGCTACTTTCTAACAGACTCTAGACTTGCAGTCAGAAGAATTAAGTGAAGATAAATTGATGAACATAAATGAGGAGAGTGGTTGTGATGAAAAGGATGAAGATGTTCCAGAGGAAGTCATGCTGGCAAAAAAAGTTCACATTAAACATATCTTAGAAATATTTTATGACATTAAAAATGCAAAGGATAAAATGTTGAACACTGATTCAAACTTAGAAAGCAGTTGACAATTTGCCAAGACCTAGAAAAGAGGTTCTCTCTGAATTAAGTTATAGGATGAGAAAAGGATAAAGGACACTTGTAATTTTTCCTACCCATTATTAACATTATTAAGATGACTTTGTATGGGTTCAGCTAACACTTTTTTTTTTTTTTTTTTTTTTTGAGACGAAGTTTCGCTCTTGTTGCCCGGGCTGGAGTGCAGTGGCATGATCTCAACTCGCCACAACTTCTGCCTCTGGTGTTAAAGCAATTTTCCTGCCTTAGCCTCCCGAGTAGCTGAGATTACAGGCATGCACCACCACACCTGGCTAATTTTGTATTTTTAGTAGAGACGGAGTTTCTCCATGTTGGTCAGGCTGGTCTCGAACTCCGAACCTCAGGTGATCTGCCCGACTCGGCCTCCCAAAGTACTGGGATTACAGTTGTGAACCACCACGCCTGGCCAGGTTACACATTTTGGATAAAGATTGCCTGTATAGTAAACCACCATTGGGGTAGAGGGTCATAGTTTACAGGCAACTGGTGGTCTCCTCAAGGGACAAAGAAAAAGATTTACTGACTAGTAAATCTAGTATTATGGTTGAATTTTGTACCATGAGCATTAGAGATTCAAAAATAAATTGAAAAATAACAATTTTAAAAATATTCTGCACTACAATTTGAAACAATAAGACGTATAAGCCTCCTAATTTATCTCAAGTTAGAATAAGATATTCTAAATATATAACAAAAGTTCAGACCAAGCAAGTTCCTCTGAAGTGTCTGAACAAAATTTTAGGTGAAAGTATTAAAATGGTGTCCTAACAAACAAGATTGAAACTTCTGCACAATCCCTTATAATAAATCAAATTTTCCATAGGATCAATTCTACAATTAAAAGATTACATTCTGACACAGTGGCCTTTTTCATAAACTGCATCAGCGAGGTAGCTTTGTGAAGAGCAAATTGTTAAAATGGTTCCCATCATCTAATTCTAATCTTGCTTCCTTGGGATGAGCACTACAACGGGTTAGCAACAGAATCGATTTTATGTCATCAGATACATTTATGAATTTTGAAATTGTATGCATTCAAAATATAAAGTGTATATATATCCTCAGACTCAGTTGTATGCAAGAAATATCATGACCCAAGGAAAGTTAAATTTTACAGTCATGAAAAAGAGCACCGAATATGGACCCACTACCTTTTTACCATTAGGCTAGAGAGGAGCCATGTCAATGTTCAAGAACTAAGAATTTTACATTTAAGAAAATTCTTACTCAAGCACATACTTCTGCCATCATTTCTCTCTCTTTTTTTTTGAATTGACACAATTTATGGGGTACATAGTGATGTTCCCATGTGCATAATGTGTAGTGATCAGATCAGGGTAATTAACATATTCATCATCTCAAACATTTATCATTTCTTTGTGTTGTGAACATTCAATATCCTCCTTCTAGCTATTTGAAACTATGTCATATAGTGTTGTTAACTATAGTCATCTTAGAACGGTATAGAACACTAGAACTTATTCCTCCTATCTAGCTGTAATTTAGTATTCTTTAACAAATCTCTCTCTATCCCTCTGTTCTCCCTACCCTTCCCACTCTCCCATATCTTTCTTTCTACTTTTTACTTCTATTACATCAACTTTTTTAACTCACTTCCACATATAAGTGAGAACATACAGTGTGTAGCTTTCTGTTCCTGGCTTATTTCACTTAACCTAATGTCCTCTAATTCCATCCATGTTACTGCAAATGACAGAATGTCATTCTTTTTGTGGTGGAATAGTACTCCATTGTGTATATATGCCACATTTACTTTACCTATTTATCTGTTGTTGGATACCTAAGTTGATTTCATATCTTGGCTATTGTGAATAGTGCTGCAATAAACACGTGGGTGAAGACGTCTCTTTAATATACTGATGTTCTTCCTTTGGATAAATGCCCAGTAGTGATACTGCTGGATCATACGGTAGTAGTTCCATTTGCAGTTTTTTTTTTTAAGAACCTCCAAACTATTTTCCATGGTGGCTTTACCAGTTTACATTTCCACCAATTGTGTATAAGGGTTCTCTTCTCTCTACATCCTCACCAGCCATTGTTATTTTTTGTCTTTTTGATAATAGCCATCCTACCTGGAGTGACATGATATCTCAATGTGGTTTTTATTTGCATTTCCCTAATGATTAATGATATTGAGCGTTTTTTCATATATTTGTTGGCCATTTGTATGTCTTCTGTGAAATGTCTTCTCAGATCATTTGCCCATTTTCTAAATCAAATTGTTTGATTTTTTGCTGTGGAGATGATTGAGTTTCTTGTATATTCTGAATATTAATTCCCTATCAGAGGAATAGTCTGCAAATGTTTTCTCCCATTCTGTAGGTTATTTTTTCACTTGTTGATTGTTTCCTTTGCTGTGAAGAAGGTTTTTAGTTTGATATAACCCCATTTGTTTACTTTTGTTGATTGTACTTTTGAGGGGAAGAGATGATGCCATAGAGTACAAAGAACAAAAATAGTTTCTGATTTGCAATTTGTTAATATAAAAATAGTTTCTGGTCTGCAATTTGTTAATGCTATATAATTTTTAAATTAAAACGTTATTTTAGGCTAGGAACTTGGTTGTTGAAATGCAGAAGTGGGCTATTTGACATTCTTGTTCTCTGCATTCCATCCCCGAGGCTTGAAGATAAAAACGGGATCAAGCACAGCATGCCTTTTGCATGACATGATGAAAAATAAAATCACATTGTAAAAGACATAATTTAGGGCCTTTTTTTTTATCATCCTCAAATATTTACTTCTGAGTGCTCAGGGGATGTTTTTATCATTGTCATTATTATTATTATTCAGAACATTTTTCCCTGCCACTTTCAAGTCTGGAGCTTTTTCAGAAGCCTAAAGTTCTAAAAGGCTGGATTTTAAGTGGTTGCTTTTTCTTTGAATGAGTATATTTAATAGTCATTGAAAATCAGTGTCTGGGAGGTTGAGCTAGGAGGATCACTTGAGCCCAGGAGGCAAAGGGTGCAGTGAGCACTCCAGCTTAGGTGACAGAGCGAGAACTTGTTTTTTTTTTTAAAAAAAAAAAAAAAAAAACAGTTTCATGAAGAATTTTTAATGACTTGAGGAAATTAATGCTATGATATTAGGTAGAAAGAAGTGCAGTAATAAGCCACCTAATGATGTTCCAGTCAATGACAGACCAGATATATGGAGGTGGTCCCATTGGCTGTAATGGAGGTGAAAAGTTCTTATTGCCTAGTGACACTGTAGCTGTCATAACATCGTAGTGCAAAGTATTACTCATGTGTTTGTAGTGATGCTGGCGTAAATAAACCTACTGCACTGCTAGTTGTATAAAAGTATTACACATACAATTATGTAGAGTATATAATACTTGATCATGATAATAAAGGACTATGCCTTTGTTTATGTGTTTACTAAACTATACTTTATTATTTTAGAGTATGCTCCTTCTACTTATTAAAAAAAAAAAGTTAACTCTAAAATGGCTTTAGGTAGCTTCTTAGGCAGAAGGTATTCCAGAACAAGGCCTTGTTAAAAGAGATGGCCGCTTCGTGTGTGTTATTACCACTGAAAACTTTTCAATGGGACAAGATCTGGAGGTGGAAGACAGAGATACTGGTGATCCTGATCCTGTGTAAGCCGAGGCGAATGCGTTTGTGTTCTAGCTTTTAACAAGAAAGTTTTAAAAGTAAAGAATTAAAATTAAAAAAATTAAATAGAAGAAAGCTAATAGAAAAAGAATATAAATAAAGAAGATATTTGTGGACAGCTGTTCATTGTGTGTGTTTAACGCTGTGTTACTACAAGAGTCAAACCTTTTTTTAAGTTTATGTGGTAAGCTAAGGTTAATTTATTATTGAAGAAAGAAAAATATTTTTATAAACTTAGTGCAGCTGAAGTATACAGCGTTTATAAAGTCTACAGTAGTGTACAATAACATCCTTTGCCTTTGTATTCACTCACCACTCACTCACTGAATTACGTAGATCCACTTTCAGTCCTGCAAACTCCACTTGTGGTAAGTGCCCTGTACAGGTATACATTTTTTTTTATCTTGTATGCCATATATTACTGTACCTTTTCTATGTTTAAATATATTTAGATGCACAAATACTTACCGTTGTGTTACAATTGCCTACATCTTCCAATATAGTAACATGTTATATAGGTTTGTGACCTAGAAGCAATAGGCTATACCATACAACCTAGGCATGTAGTTGGCTATACCGTCTAAGTTTGTGAAGGTATATTCTATGATGGTCACACAAAATTGCCTAACAATGCACTTCTTAGAATGTACTTCATCATTAAGGGATGCATAACTGTATATAAAACCATATGTTTTTTATGATAATGATCTCATCAATGTAAAATAAAATAGAAAAAAATTGATAGAAATATACCAAAATATTTTTCTCTGAATGGTTTAAAAAATGAAAACTTCTGTGTCTTCACACGTTTCCCTAGTTTACATATTTCCTGCAAGACAAATGCTACAATAAGAGCAGTAGTTTTATTACTTCCAGTATCATTTTTAGAGATCTGTTTATACAAATTTCATAAAATCTTTTGTCTGTTCCCCTGATTCCCAGCACTCATAGACCCCAGCTTCTCTCGAGTGACACCTCCAACAGGTAACTCATGTGTGCCTCCAGGTTTGGGCTCTCACTGCTGCCATTGGTCAGAATTTAAGGCACCTTCACTCCATAGATGAAGACTGTATTGGGTCAGTTTTGCTCAATTTCTCATTTTAGCCTTGTGACTCATTTCCAACTGTTGAGTCTCTGGCCAGAGTCAGGGCTCCATAAACTTCTGTTAGACACATCTAAATTTGTATCTTCACAAATAATCTGCATACTGATGACTGGTTCTCATTCACTGGCTACTAGCTGAATTTTCTGCATCACAACCACTTGTCTCCAACAATATTATTTGTGCCTCATGCACTGATATCCCTATGGTTTATCTCCACCCTGCTGTCCATAGCTTCAGTGCAACCTACCACCGCTCCTTCTAGAGATCCATTGCCTTCTTAACTCCTCTTCTTAACAAAAGCATTGCCTTTTATTTAATTATCCCAAGTATTTGCATTTTTGAGCCTTTTAAATGTAATTGTAGACTCAAAGACATTGGGTGTCTTAATGGAAACTATTTCTAGAAATTGAGCCCAGCTATTGGATGACCCTCTACACATTTTACCTAAAGTAGCCCTGAAGTGAAAACTGCTTTAGTGGTAAAGGTAAGAGATTTTCAAAAGCAAAGCCAGGCTTCTGAGCCTTTTCTTTTTCTCCCAGGCTCCAGAGATACAGAAGCCAAAGTTGAAATAGGGTTTTCATTGTTTTTCTTCCTCGTGAATACCCCCAACCACGTACTCTATGCAGTTTCTCCACTCCCAGTATACTGAGACCCATGAATCCTACATGATACCACTGCAGCACCAGTCACTGTGGTAGTCACTCTGCAGACTACCCACCTCATGGAGGCTCATGGAGGAAGAGAACCTCAATGAGAGATGGGATTAGGTCAAGGGGGTGGGGGCAGAAACTTTTACCCCCGAGAACCAATTCTTAGGAGAAGAAAAGGAAACACTACTAAATACATCACTTATTGTTGTTTACCATTTATGATTAATTAGTCTGAGCAAAAAATCAACTCTGAATACTGAGTTCAGACTAAAAAACTATCCTTCCAAGTTACCTTAAAGTTCATCTAGGAACAAGAAGAATGAGAATCTTTCAGGTTTCTTTGCTTCAAAACTTATTGCAGTGTTAAAGTGAGATTCTTGACAAATCAAGAAATGGTTCTTGAACTTTAACATGTATGGAGAGTTTATCAGGTGATAGAACATGTTGTTAGATACTTTGATGCACTTGATTTCTCTTATCCCCTACATCAGGCCTGTGGCACTAAAGCCTTCACCGTTTCTATTGTTTAAAAAAAAAAACAAAACTTAAGACAAATTAAACAAAGTTTATTTGAGCAAAGAATGATTCATGAATCAGACAGCACTCAGAACCAGGAAAGGCTGAGAGAGCTCCACCTAGCAGCATGAGCAATGAGCTTTTATAGGCTGAACACTGAAGAAAGTATATAAGTCATCTGGTTGGCTACAGCTAGACAGTTGCCTTATTTGGGCATGGTGTGATGAGTCTTTTGACTTATTGGAGCATGGTCTGATCAGCTGCCAGCCCATGACTGGCTGAAGCTCAACTGTTTGTTACAAAAGTGTGCTTCTAAATTAAGTGTTTATTTATTTAAGTACTAAGCTATGCTGCAGTTTATTACATAAAACCTTAAAGAATGGAGATAGCCTCAGGCCAATGGCCTCCTGCTTATTTAATCTGATACCATCTCCTAGAAATAAGACAGTAGTTACACCACGGACTCCCGTATTCGTCAATGTTCGACCCTGATGTCAGCACTTACAAGCTAAGTGACCACGGGAGTTACTTCAGTTCTGTCTGCCTCAATTTTCTCATCTGCAAATGGAGGTAATAACTGATTCAACCTCAAAATTTTGGTACCGGCCACTTGGGAAATTCCTAATAAATTACCTCACATGTTTTAAAATTTTGTACTTTTAGAAGTTCATGTTGTTTAAGTTAGAGGGTAAGTTAGTCATAATGATTTGTCACATAAAGATTTAACAGTTCTTTAGTGCCTGCTATTTGCCAAAGACTATGCAAGGCACTGTGAAGACAACAGTGAACTAAACAGATAAAAATTCATGTCCTCATTGGGTAGGGCTGGGGGAGGAGAGGGCAGACATAAGCAAGTGAAACATGTAAGTTATTATATGGTGAAAAGTATTAAAGGGAAAAAAGGACAGGCTTGTAGGGATTGAGGGCCAGGTGTGAAGCCTGTTATTTTAAATATAACATTACTTACACCTTACACAATTTTATTTATTGTTAGTGAGATATTAAATTTATGATTTTAATTAAATCCGTGAATTAGTCTTTCCTAAGTTAACAAGGTTATCTGCTCACAAATTTAAAACAGCTACACAAATTTTTGTAGCTATTTATATTTAATGAAAAAGTTTATCAGTATTTCTCACATACTTTCAATGAGAGCACTTTGACCACTTACAGATCACAAGTAAGCATAAAGTGTCTCATTTTAGAAGTTCTATCGTAATGATAGAAGTACTATTTAAACTCATAGAAGGTGGAGTAGGAAACCACGACTTCAGACTTAGCAAAGATCCGCATTTCTTTCTTCAATCAGCTAGTCTGCATTTGCAAATATTGCATAATACATTTCAGGTAAAGTTTTCCATTGTACCCTTTGATACAAAATTTCCCAATGCAAAATGGTTGCAAAATTCCCCAATGCAAAATGGTTGCAAAATTCCTCCAACATATAACAACACATTATTTACTTTACTCTCAAAGACTGGGCTTCGAAAACAGGTTAGTGCAAACCACAGGCATCAGAACATTAATAGGAGTCTAGAGAGTGGACCTCAGTGCAGAGCTGCAGTATCATCAAGAAAGCAGGCTTGTGTGCCCATTGCCCGCCTAGTGAGTGGGAAGTAAACTGCTTTGGGAGCTTCTTTCAAGATTCCTATTTAAAAAGGTCATTATTAAGATAAAAAGAGTCTGCAGCAGGAATTGTGAAGATATGCTGTTGTATTAGCCTGTTTTCATGCTGGTGATAAAGACATACCTAAAACTGGGAAGAAAAAGAGGTTTAATGGACTTACAGTTCCACATGACTGGTGAGGCCTCACAATCATGGCGGAAGGCCAAGAGGACCAAGTCACATCTTACGTGGATGGCAGCAGGCAAAAAGAGAGTTTGGGCAGGGAAACTCCCTCTTTTCAAAACCATCAGATCTCATGAGACTTATGCGTTATGATGAAAACAGCATGGGAAAGACCGGCCCCACGATTCAATTACTTCCCACCAGGTGCCTCCCACAACACGTGGGAATTCAAGATGAGATTTGGCTGTGGGGACACAGCCAAACCATATCAGCTATTTAAATGTTTACATAACATATTAAAGTTTCATTCCCTTGTTTTGAAATATACATGTAATTCAGAATGGTTCTGATGGTTTCTGCCTTTGACATAGAATCATAGCCATTTTGAAACAGACATGAGGCATGTTCTCTTAAACTTAATGAGTGTTTACTACTCACTGGAGAATGGTTTATGAGTATTATCTTGTTCCATTCTCTTAAGATTCAGTAAAATAACTGTTACCATATCCATTCACAGTTGAGAAAATTGAGGCATAAAGAGGTTTAAAAGTTTATCGGGTACACATAGATAGGAGGTAGCAGACTTGGAAATGAAACCCAAGTTTATGTGACCCTAAAGTTCATAACCTTATAACCTTAACATCAAACTGCCATTAGCCAGATAATGTTTTAAATGAGTCATTAGTATTCTTTTCATTTTAGGAGGCTGGAATGTGTCATTTGAACGGTCCTGCTCCTTTTAAGAAGGAAATTTATTTTATGTATAACTGACTTCAAAGTTTAGAATAACCCCTACCACCGTAAAAAATAAAAACAAAAACCAATGAACAAACACAGTGGAGAAACAATCCCTGAACTACAGGAAATTGCATTCTAAGGGTTGCTATACCTAAACATCTCTCGGTTTTGAAATGCGAATATCAGAGGTAATGGTAATATTTTAAGTCTATTATTATCCATTGTAATAATAATACTTCTTAAATAAATATTTAGTAATAGGCTTAGATTCCCAGAGTCACTGGCACATCTCTTGTTCTCTTCCTATAATCTAGTTTCTAATCTTCCTCTTCAATTTTTAACCTTCTAGAGCTGCCCCTGTCCAGTATGGTAGCCACTAGTCACATGTGGCAGCTGAGCATTTGGCAGGTAGCTAGTGCGAACTGGGACATCCCGTAAGTGTAAGCTATCTCAATTGTTAATATTGATTGCATATTTCATGATATTTTTGATATATTGGATTAAATAAAATTAATTTTATTTAATTTACATTGTATTAGGTAATTCTCAGAATACATGAGATCTACTGCCTATATTTCAAAGGAGCTACCAAAACAGAGATCTAAGATAGAGTAGGTCTTGGTTAGTATGCTAAGCTTTGGTTTTGGGGGAACTAAAATTATCCCTATGATCTTGAATTGGGGCTTTCTTATTTACCTAAAAGCATATCATTTGGTCAATCAGTTTAATCAGGCTATTCTTCCCTGATCTCTAGAATTCTGAACAGTTAATCCTACCTAAATCACTTTAACATGTGTGAAAAACTAGACTTGAGTTGTCCATTCTAATCATGAAGACCGCTGTGTTGACGGGATTATTGAGCACTGTGTCTTTGAATCTTTGCCCTGGGGGAACCCTGACAGTAGAAGAGCATTAAGGGTTAAGTGGAGGTGATGCCCATCTCTAGATGTGGGCTTTGAGTTTTAAGCTTTGAGCTTTGCAGGAGCTCAAATTTTCTTCATAGCTCCAGTTTTGGTTTTAAATTCATGCAAACTTAGGGTTTTACTCTATAATGTTTTTAATATAAAAATCAATTAAAATTAACACCGGATCCACTAACTTCCAGACTTCTTTAAGTGATCTCAGGTTTGTGTTAAGACATTTTCAGTTTGTTATGTTAATTCTTAGTCAAGAACCTCTCAATTGATAGACTATAATAGAAGCAAGAAGAATATAAAATGTTAACAACAAAAGATGAAGCCTAACACCTTGGATGTAGTAAATGTTCCAAAAATGTTCATGGATGATGAATATAACTATCAAATGAGAAAAGTTTTAATGTCAAAAATATCCCCAAAAAAGTCTGTTTTTCTGGGAGCTTATTTCACTAACAAATGCAGGATGTATCCCAATTAAACCTCAGGAGCACATGGCCTTTACTTACCAGTAAAGTTTGTCCCAGATACAACAGTCTCGCTCAACTACAGTTTACTGTCCACAACCAAGACATCTATATGTTCCCACAGTGTATGTAGTGTAGATGACACGGTTAGTGTAGGCATTTTTGTGCTTTTCTAGTTGCTTTTATTATCTGCCCTGAATTCTTACTGTAATACTCACTCCGAAACCCTTGCTCAACTGATTTCAAGAGGATTTCTCAATAGCTGGTATACCCCAAGCCATTTATTTCAAGTTACAAGAAAACTATGTTCTCTTCCTAACCCCACCTGTCTCCTAAACCTCTACTTCTGTCTCTTCCTCTGGGAACTGAATAGTCAGGGGTTCCCAGGGGAGCAAGAGAGCCTGGAAATGGATCTCAAGAGACCCAACTGTGAGGGCTGTGTTAAGATAACTGGCCTGCGGTCCCCAGGAGAAGCACTGGCCTCATCAAGAGTGAATGCTCTATCTAGAAGGAGAGATACACATTTTTTTTGCTCTCTGAAGACTTGAGTTGCTGGACACCAGCTCAAACTCTGGACACTTCATTCTCTTCAGATCTTACTGCAACACATGGAAACGTCAACATGGCCGTCTACCAAATCTAATTCTGTACCAACACACACTGTGTAAAGATCAGTTGTTCCCCTTCTTAAAACATTTTGGTTCCTTTCCATTTTCCTTAGAACAATCTCTGAAATCCCTAAAGTTGATGTGGTGTACAAGGGCTTCCCCAGCCTACCTGGTCATCCTCTCCCTCTCTGACCTTCTTCTTCTACATCACCCTTCAACCAGCCAGACTCCTGGTCCTTCCCTCCCCCATGAGCCTTTCCCATAAATCTCCACTGCGTGGAAAGCCCACTCCCCTCCCCATCAGATCCATCCCACGCATCCCTCACATCACTTCCCCAGGGGCACCTTTTCCAACCCCCAGGACTAAGTTCTTTCTTCATTGTATGGTCCCAGGGCTCCTTGCATGCTTTTTTTGCCTACAGTTGCCACACTTATAATTATTTTGTTGTCTTATATAACTTTTGATTATTTATTTAAAGGCTTTATTTCACACTAGATTATAAATCCCCTGAGATTAGAGAAGGTTTCACTGCTGATTCCTTGAACAACAATTTTGGCTGATAGATTCAACCATGTGAAATGGCTGATAGTCCAACATCTTCACCTTAGAAAAGTCAATTTTAGGCTGTGTGCAATGACTCATGCCCGTAATCCCAGCACTTTTGAAGGCAGAGGCAGGTGGATAACTTAAGCTCAGGAATTCGAGACCAGCCTGGGCAACACAGCAAGACCCTGTCTCTAGAAAAAATAGAAAACACTAGCCAGGCATGGTGGTGCATGCCTGTGGTCCTAGCCACTTGGGAGGCTGAAACGGGAGGATTACTTGAGCCCAGGAAGTCAAGGCTGCAGTGAGCCGTGATCATCCCTCTGTACTCCAGCCTAGGTGGCAGAGTGAGACTCTGTCTCAAAAAAAAATGTCAATTTTATATGATCCAATTCAATAACCATTCAATAAATATTTATCAAATAAATGCATTAATAAACCATGCACTGTGGTTTTACGTGCTGTGTGAGTACGTGTGTGTGTGTGTGTATGATCAGTTATTAATGTAAACTTTTAATTTTAAAAGAAACTCCTGCTAACTTTTTAAATGTATTTGATTGAGTTTCATAGATATTTCTCAAAGTTAAGCACAACAACAAATTTCAAAAATGGTCCCTACTAGAAATACAAGTCTGGCAATTTCCCTCAGCTCCTTTGATCTTAGGTTAATTTTCTGTTCTCCTGAGTTTTCTTCATTCTTCTGTGAGATTAAATTCAGCCACCTGTTTAGCTCTCTGAATCCCTTGCAGGTGAGTTCTGCATGACTTCCTTCCGACCTGTGGAAGGATTAACAAGGAACATTTCCAAACTTTGCACCGCCATCCCCTTCCCATCCTGAGCGTTAGGCTAGACAATAGTGGCCAGAAGCACTTCTTGATTCTCTCCTCCTGAAACTGATTCAGCCACTTAAGACTATGACCGTTCTCCCACACAGAAACTCCTCTCCAGAAATGCTTGGCCCAAACTCTCCTAACATTTGTAACTTTGTAGAACTCTTTTCATTCAAGCCCAACGAAAAATGAGTGGTATGGTGAGGCCAGTTTTGAGGTATCATAGTTGAGCCATGCTATGGCACTTTAAAAATATTCCATTTTATTCCTCCCACAGAGTCACCCCCTCAGAGACTCTGGATGAGGGGAATATTGAGGGAGGAAAACATCCAGAAGAACAGGAAAAGGCAGTGACGTAGGATTTGAAAAATGCTGCACAGAATTCTGTCTTCACCCCAAAGGCTGATTTTTATAAATTAAACAGTTTGCCTACCTCAAGCAAGCATTCAACAGGCACATCCTATGTGCCAGTCCTGTGATAATCAGCACCTTAGAGGCACTGGCATCCTGGCTCATGAAGCCCAAGGAAGGTAAAGAAGAGGTGATTTTCCAGGCAAGGTGGCTCACGCCTGTAATCTCAACACTTTGGGAGGCTGAGGCAGGAGGATCACTTGAGCCCAGTAGTTCAAGGCCAGCCTGGCCAACATGGCCAAACCTCATCTGAACAGAATATTTAAGAAACTAGTCTGTCATGGTGGGTGCATGCTTGTAGTCCCAGCTACTTGGGAAGCTTAGGTGGGAGGAACGTTTGAGTCCAAGAGGTCGAGACTGCAGTGAGCCATGATCGCACCACTGGACTCCAGCCTGGGGGACAGAGGGAGACCATGTATCAAAAAAATAAAAAGAATTTTAAATAAGAAAAACAGATGATTTGATGATACAGAGAAAAACAGGAATGATCTAAAAGAAAGCAACTGAAATGGCTTGCTGCTAAAACTTAAAACCTTTGCTAAGTGCCCATGCTTTGGAGAATGCTTGCTTTACATATAGGACAAGAGAGGTGTTATGCATTATGAAATAAAATGATGCCTGGGGCTAACCAGAAGAAAACAAAGATGAAGGAAGAACAAGTGGTATAAGAAGAAAGGAGCAAGTCCTTCAGAAAGAAGGTTCTTGAAAACATCACACCCTGTCCCTCATCCCACCTCAGAAGCTGCTTGCCATCCAGGACGCCTGAAACCCTGACTCTCCAGGGAGCTCAGGGTGGAAAGCTCTCCCAGTAACAATCTGCTGATTTGAATTTCTGATGAATAGCAGCTCTGTGGAACTTATCAACATAGCCAGACCACAGCCACTCTCCAAGGGACAAAGAGCCAACATCGCCTGAGAGGAGACGCTTTCTCTCCTTCACCCAGACTCAGCACTTGGCCTGTACCTGGCAACAATAGGAAACAACAGTAACAATAGGAAAAGGAGAGTGTGCACGCACCACAGTCACAGTAATCCTGCCTTGGAAGGCCAACCACATCGCTCAAGATCCCCACTCCTTTAATCCTTAACGCTCAATTCGGTGAGCTCAATTATCAAATCTATTTTACAGGTGAGGAAACTGAAGCTTGATTGATTGAGCCTGGGGTCAAACCCAGATGTGTCTGACACTACATCTCCAAATCTCTATAGCTGCAAACATTGCATCTGAAACTCATGGCTTCCTTACTCTCTTAAATCATTTCTAAGTTAATTGATTCCACAGTTTATAGACCTGAAAGTAGTTAATCATGGAAATGTTGAGAAATAAAGTAGTTTTTCATATACTGGCTTTCTACTCATCATCCCTTTTGCTGACAGTCTGCTGCATTGAAAACATGACACCAAGGATCTATTTATTTTTAAACAGCTGTATTGTGATATAATTCATATACCATACAATTCACCTATTTAAAGTATGCTATTCAGAGGCTTTTAGTATATTTATAGAGTTGTGCAACCAGCACTGCTATCGAATTCCAGAGCATTTTCATCATCCAAAAAAGAAACCCAGACCCATTAACCGTCGCTCCTCATTCCCCCTCCCCACAGTCCCTGCTAACCACTAATCTACTTTCTGTCTTTACTGCCGACTCGAATAAATGAATCATACAATATGTGGTCTTTTGTGTCTGGCTTCTCTACTTAGCACAATGTCTTCAGGGTATATCCAGGTTGTAGCATGTGTCAGTACGTCATCACATTTTATTTCTGAATAATACTCTATTATATGAATATGCCACATTTTCTTCACCCACTCAACAGCTGACATTCGAATTGTTCTCACTTTTTGACTATAATAAATAATATTGCTGGCTGGGCGCGGTGGCTCAAGCCTGTAATCCCAGCACTTTGGGGGGCCGAGACGGGCGGATCAAGAGGTCAGGAGATCGAGACCATCCTGGCTAACACGGTGAAACCCCGTCTCTACTAAAAAAAATACAAAAAACTAGCCGGGCGAGGTGGCGGGCGCCTGTAGTCCCAGCTACTTGGGAGGCTGAGGCAGGAGAATGGCATCAACCCGGGAGGCGGAGCTTGCAGTGAGCTGAGATCTGGCCACTGCACTCCAGCCTGGGTGACAGAGTGAGACTCCGTCTCAAAAAAATAAATAAAAATAAATAAATAAATAAATAAATAAATAAATAAATAAATAATATTGCTAATAACATTGGATCCATTTACTTTTAATTCATCAGACTTTCCTTTTACCCTAAGGGTTACTGTGAGTTCCCATAAGTCTGTAACAAATTGCTGGAAGCAAAAAAGGCTAAAATCCCTGGGCAAAACAGCCATATGTGTGTCATATGTACCACCTGTGCCCAGTTTGCCCACAACTTTCCCATTTTTAGGCTTAAAGTCCTGGGAAAACTTTGTCCCAGGAAAAATGGAACAGTTGATCATCCTAGACTGGGATTTAGCTCAGAAGACAATTCTAGAATATCTATTTCCTGGGATGTTTTGTGGTTTCTGATAAAGGTGTAGTTATATTTAAAGAAACTGGCCTATGCAGTAACCCTCATTTTGCATCATTTAACAGGACACAATTATTTTTAATTCTTACATAGTGATCAATGCCTAACATTTATATGTATACCCATTTTAGAGTTACAATCGATGAGGCTATTTGCCTTGCATATTTTTTAAGTGGAATATACTAGTTACACATTAAATGGCCTTGTTGGGGCTGCGCACAGTGCCTCACACCTGTAATTCCAACAGATGGGAGGCTGGGGTGGGTGGATCGCTAGAGCCCAAGAGTTTCAGACCAGCCCGGCCAACATGGCAAAACCCTCCATCTCTACAAAAAATATAAAAATTAACCTGGGCTGTGGCACGGACCTGTAGCCCTCTCGGGAGGCTGAGATGACAGGATCACTTGAGCCCAGAAGGCGGAGGTTGCACTGAGCAGAGATGGCACCACACTTCACTACAGCCTGACAGAAGCAAGACCCTGTCTCAAAGAAAGAAAAAAATAAATGGAAAAAAAAAAAAAAAAAAAAGCCTTGCTGGAAGCTGAAAAACTTACGTCCACAGGGTGGCAGTGTAACACTCTACAAACTTGGAATTGAAGTAAAAGCTAGATTAATCAAACTTCATCTTTTATTTGAACTATGTGATTTTATGGGAAAATGGGTAGGAACAACCAACTACTTGTGAAACCAGTGGCTTTATTTTATATTGATAAACAGCCACATATGGCTAACTATTGATATATCTGAACCACAGGGTAAAGACAAGAAATACAAATTGGATGCCTTTTTTGAGCTTGTTTTTAAAAATGCTTTTGACAGAATTATAGAATCAGAGAAATCTTAGAAATCACACAACTCAGTATTTTCAGACATTTTCTCACCAAAAAAAAAAACAGGTCACATTTTCTAGTGCTATATACGCCTATAACATTTAATAGAATGCAACATCACCTCTTTCCCTTCACTTGAGAAAGAATATTCAAATTCACATGAGTGACTTTAAGGGGCATTATAAGGGTAATCTCAACTCTTTATTTTTAAATTAACGACTCCCTGGCTTCAATCCTTGATTTTTAGAAATAAATTACTTCTATATGGTTTACGGTGGTCAATCCCAACACATGAGTGTGTCAAACTCCTTAAAGTGACAAAGTATGATCATAGCACAACCTCTTATCGAATGCTGGACCCACTCCTACAGCATCCTTAACAGATATCTACCCTCAGGGAAACGGGCACGAAAGCAATGACCTTTAATGTGCATTGGCGCCATTAGCATAAACCCAGTGCTTGCAAGCCGGACATTTATTTTTGCATATTTTTTTCTTCTAAATTCTTTTTTCCTTTCTTATAGATTCTTTTTTCCCTCCTGGGGAAATGTATACATTTTCTAGCAAGCAGCAACAGACTTGGAATTTAGAAGTTATTTTAGTTAGTTCATGTAATTAAAGGTAAGGGAAAATATATGCAGCAGCCACTTACATGATTCAAAAACAACACTGAAATCTCTGAGAAAAACAGCTTCTCTGTTATGGTTTGTAATTGGCACCCCAGGCCAGCTTTCACCTTCTGTTAATAATGAGGCACTATAAGCTCAACAGCTGAGCAAAGATAATTTAGCAAAAGAAAGATAAACACAAATTAAATTTGAACTCAGTGATATATATTTGTATTTTCTTCCCTTTTTGTGTCAAATCATGATGTCCATGGAATAAAAAGCAATTTGATCTCTCAGGGCTATTTCTGCTATTTTCTGTTTCCTTCTAGGAGTCTTCAGTTCAATCTTAGTGGAGTTTTATTTTAACTACGTTGATTCAGACATTTATGATGGCATTGCTGATATCCAAACATGTAGGCAATGAAAATCTAATCTAGGAGAGATTAAAATAACATGTTTAAATTATCTACCCTGTTCTGTCTATGAACTTTTGTTTTGACAATCTAAATGCCTACTTCTATAACTCTTCTAAACAAAACTACTGGATAATAACAATTAGATTGATCTGAGTTGTTTTTGTTTGTTTTTAATATTAACAAGTGCCCTCCAGGACTGCAATCCTCTTGCTGCAGAGGATCTTTGAGGCATAAAATATATACCTAGGAGTGTGAAAACTCCTGTATTCGTCTGAGTTAAACAATCTTTTCTCTAAATAGTATTGCCTGATAAGTGTGAAGTGATCCTTTGCTAATTAGTTAATACAATTACTCTCTTTTCCCACAAGGCCAGGGACTTCCCACTTGGAGAGTTTCTCAATAGATCCTGAAGTTTGCATAATAACATCCTGTTTGGTAGAATAGGCAATACAAGCACTCTTCTGAGATGAATGATGCTTTGAAAACCAAATCTTCAATGTTTCTTTTTGGGATGTTTGCTCCCCTTTGTAACAGTTTTCAAAGGCCCATGAAGGCAACCTGTGTGTTGTTGGTTGCTCCGGCATGCAAAACCAGCTTTCTGAGCTCATTAAGGTTTGTCCACAGGCTCTTCCCCTAGAGCTGCCTGTGCTGACTTCTGAAAATCTGAGTTACTGTTTTTGAGGTCCCGAAGTTCAAACTGGAACTACCTGACGGTGGCAATCACAATAGCTTCCACTTACTGAACTCCTTACTACCAAGGCTAGCTGTCTAATCCTTGCAACACCACACAGTGGTTTTTATCCACAGGTGCACATGAAGAAACAAACTGGAAAGCTCAGTGACCTACTCAGTGCAGAGCAAGGTTTGAACCTGGGCCTGATACTGACTTTGACCTTTTTCCACCGAAGCATCCTGCTGTCCTGGGCCTCTTTCCACAAAGGAGGACAGAGGCTTATACGGGAAATACCTGTATGGCTAACCCAAGAAGCAGTAAGGCTGTGACTTGGGTCCTAATGCAAGTTAGAAAGCTGGACAGCTGTGGCCCCTGCCTTAGAACTACTGAGACAGAACTACTTGACCTCCATCAAAAGGTCATCAGTGGTTTTTTATTATAGATATCTCGACTCTTATCCTTCCCTAACTTTGCCTCATTTCAAGGCTTTTTCTGCTTTACTCATTTTTATGTTGTTTGGAATTTCCATATATCTATTACTTTTGTAATTTTTAAGGCAACGAAGATACTCTTTTTGAGACAGTCTCACTCTGTCACCCAGGCAGGAGTGCAGTGACACCATCTCAGCTCACTGCAACCTCCACCTCCCAGGCTCAAGTGACCCTTCTGTCTCATCCTCCTGAGTAGCTGGGACTACAGGCGTGTGCTACCACACCTGGCTAACTTTTGGTGCTTTTGTTTTCTGTAGAGACAGGGTTTTGCCCTGTTGCCCAAGCTGGTCTTGAACTTCTGAGTTCAAGCAATCGTCCTGCCTTGACCTCCCAAAGTGCTGGGATTGCAGGTATTGAGTCACCTGTGTCCGGCCGAAGATACAGTTTTAAAGTGTTGCAACAATGTTGTCCAAAACTAACATTATAGAGGTACTTGATAGCTTTAAGTGTGGTGTGTGATACAAAGTACTGAGAGAAGTTATTTAATTATAATTATAATAATTATGATTATTATCTGAGATGGAGTCTCACTCTGTCACCCAGACTGGAGTGGGGTGGTACAATCATGGCTCACTTCAGCCTTGACCTCATGGGCTCAAGCCATCCTCCTGCCTCAGCATCCCAAGTAGCTGGGACTACAGGTGTGTGCCACCACACCCGGCTACTTTTTTTATTTGTTGTAGAGACAGGGTCTCACTATGTTGCCCAGGCTGCCCTTGAACTCCTGAGCTCAAGCAATCCTCCTACCCTGGCCTCCCAAAATGCTGGAA
Source organism: Piliocolobus tephrosceles (assembly GCF_002776525.5). Lineage (NCBI taxonomy): Eukaryota > Metazoa > Chordata > Mammalia > Primates > Cercopithecidae > Piliocolobus > Piliocolobus tephrosceles. Next base: position 4,935,247 of record NC_045438.1, on the reverse strand, counting down.
TTATAGGCATGAGCCACCACATCCAGCAATGAGAGAAATTATGAAATTGAGTCATGGCTTCCTGAGCAGTTTGAAGTGAAAATGGGAATCAGCACATTGTGGTCCAAACATCCCTCCCATCATCACCTGTCTTATCTATAATAGACATTGTTAGGTTTCCTAACAATGATTGAAGCAGGTATGGTGAACAAAGGACTGCTGGTTACACATGCTCTGGCGGCAAGTGTCTGTGCCTCACCCACCCCAGACCCCTCCTTGATCCTAACGCAAAGGTGATTTAGTTATATAGAGGATGACACTCAAGTCTGTTGCACGCATTAGCTAAAACTAAGAACAGATAAAAGTTCAATAACTCATTTTTTAGGACTCTAAAATGGTCGCATGTCAAAACAACTGTCAAATTGTCGTATGTTCCTGCCACTCACTATGTGACTTTGGGCAAGTCACTTAACATCTCTGCTATTGTTTCCTCCTCCAAAAATGAAAGGATTGGAATGGATAACGGTGCATTCTCTTGTAGAGTTAACATTCCAGAATTTTAAGGTGCACTTTCCAAATATCCATGGGCCCTCAGGTTGATTGAGAGAATCAGCTCCAGAATGATCGCCAGCATGAAACAATCTATGGTAAGGCCAGCTCTGTGCAGCTACCACTCCACACCATCTCTCAGTGCCCCCTCCTGTTTTCTTACCCCACATTGCAGCACTTTCTTTCTCTTCTGTCCACCCTTCCTCACTTCCAGCACTCCTTCCTATACTAGAATCAACTAGACCAAATATTTAGATATAGATTTATCTTGGCTTGCCAACATTGACTAATTTTACATTGGAACAAAATATCATTAACCATCGTGCAAACACAATGGTTGCACGAAATAAGGAAAAGTCTTCCGTACTTCTGAAAATGTGTCTTTACCTCACTGAAATACCTGAAAGCTGGGCATGGTGGCTTACACCTGTAATCCCAGCACTTTGGGAGGCCAAGGTGGGAGGTTCACTTGCATCCAGAAGTTTGAGACCAGCCTGGCAACATAGTGAGACCTTGTCTCTACAAAACATCAAAAATTTGCCTGGGTGCGACGGCTCACACCTGTAATCCCAACACTTTGGGAGGCCAAGGCAAGCGGATTGCTTGAGCTCAAGAGTTCAAGACCAGCCTGGGCAACATGAAGAAACCGTGTCTCTACAAAATATACAAAAAATTAGCTGGGTGTGGTGGTGCAAGCCAGTAGTCCCAGATCACCTGAGCCGAGGAGGTGGGGGCTGCAGTGAGTTAAGATTATACCACTTCATGCCTGAATGGGCAACAGAGGGATACCTTGTTTCGAAAAGTGAAAGAAAGAAATGCCTGTAAAAGTGACCTTAGAACTGTACTACACTGTAGAATTAGAAAGGCTTTCAAGTATAATATTTTAATATTCCTGATGAGTTTGAGAAGTAGGTTTCATTATCTCTCTATGACAGATGAGGAATCCAGCACTGAACAAAAAAACAATTTGATCAAGAACTCACAGTTAATAACTATGTATGCAAATCCGGTTCTATTAAATTGAGATCCTCCAGGATAAGGTCATTAAATACAAATGTCTATCTCGAATTTTAATTTCCAAGACAATTTACTTTAGGCTTGTATAAATCAACTTTATGACTTTTTTCTTGAGAAATATTACCCCAAAATATCTACTTCAAGAATTGTAACTAGACTGTTGATGTTTACCTTCTTGGAGATGCCATTGGTGTTTTATGTTTTGTTTCATTTTGTCTTAATTGTTTGGACGAACGGAGGCAGGATGGCGCACTTCTGGGTTCTTCATCATTAACTTTTCCCCAGCGCGAAAATGCAGCCGGCGCCTGGGAAGGTGCAGATCAACTGGGCATGCGCCAGGTGACGTCAATCCGAAGAGACCAAGATTTACCCGGTCGCACCTGCAGAACGCCCCGGACACGCCCGTGCCCCACCTATTGCCCTCCCACTCCTAGAAAAGCCACTCTGGGCCTGGGTCCCACACGGACTTCCCAGCCTCACTGCTGTGGGGGGATGTGGGGACTGCAGGAACTCTGTCCGAGAGCCCCACCAGGGGACTCTGTCGGCCTTCTTTGCCTGAGGCGGACAGACCTCTTCCCCACACCTTAGGTGACCAAAATAAACTTGCAGGTTTGCTCCTACACTTGCCTACTCGCTAGTTCTTTTGCGCTCGCTGGGCTGGTCTTAGAAAAACAAATCATTAATATCCTCTTACATGCCATGCCCAGAGAAGGTGTTTAAAAAGTATTTTTTAGCTGCGCGGTGGCTCAAGCCTGTAATCCCAGCACTTTGGGAGGCCGAGACGGGCGGATCACGAGGTCAGGAGATCGAGACCATCCTGGCTAACCCGGTGAAACCCCCGTCTCTACTAAAAAATACAAAAAACTAGCCGGGCGAGGTGGCGGCACCTGTAGTCCCAGCTACTCCGGAGGCTGAGGCAGGAGAATGGCGGGAACCCGGGAGGCGGAGCTTGCAGTGAGCTGAGATCCGGCCACTGCACTCCAGCCTGGGCAACAGAGCGAGACTCTGTCTCAAAAATAAAAAATAAAAAATAAATAAATAAATAAAAAGTATTTTTTTAAAAGAAGGCATGGGTAGAAAGATGGATGGACAGATGGACGGATAGATGGACAGTTGGGTGCACTAATTAAACATCAGATGAATGAGTGAATGAATGAATGAACTTGGAATCATTTGTCTTTTCAATTATTGATGAGAAAATATTGCAACATTTCTATTAGAGCCACTTTTTGTTTCCATTTATTTAGTAAGCACTTTTATGCATTTATTATTTGCTCACTTTAACCAAGCATTGATAACTGAAAATATAAAACTGAAAATTACTCCACTACTTACGTTCATCCAACCCCATTTGATGTACTTAAAAGCATGAAATGACAAATTGTTAAGTTTTTTATTTATTTAAGACCCAAAAAACTTGGCAATAACCATCTCCAAAGTATTCAGTCTGTCAGACGCAGAGTTCAAGCTACTATAGCCTAAAGTAGTTGACTTTTTTCTACAAAGAAGAAAAGTAGAAAAGCAATTTATCCTACAATTATTAAAAGTTAAATATATAGATATTGCAAAAACAAGTTTTCACTGGGTGTATAATAATTTGGGGTAAAGATGGATTGAGCCTGGAAGACTGTGGGAACCAGGAAAAACAGGCCTAACCAGCTCTTTTGGTACAAAAGAATTGAATTTGAAATGAGTCAGGTTTAACACTGTAAAATGATACCTCAAAGTCCCTATTATAACTTTACATATATAAAACCACATTTTATCTGCATTTAAAAACTTTATCTGTATGATGGTCAGTGTAGTCACAGTATAATAATTATATTTGAATAGCAACATTCCTGTGCCAAAAACCAAAGTCCAGTTTTGGAAGTTCTGAAGGGATACACACAAAATATAACAGTGGTTATCTGAGGAGGGTCAGGAAAGGGAATCAAGAAGACACAAACCTAACTCTGTCCTATACTTTTTAAATGTTTACCTTTATAGAATAATCACATATTGCATTTTAAGCATAAAAATATTTAACTTTTTTATGTTCAGTTTCTGGAGTATGTGATAAATAATTATCAGCAGATTTCTACTCTGCAATGTAAAGATATCTACTCATATTTATATTGATTCCTTCTAATTCAGTGTGCATGAAGATCTAAGCATTTGAGTGAATATAACGACTCCAGAGATCAGATGTATGTTTCTAACACACTGGAAGATGTGTGTTCGAATGATCTTAGAAGCATTACTGCCAGCCAAAGTTTTCAAATACACTCACAGTTTCCTCAAACTAGAAACGAAGAAATTAAAAGTTAAAATCATTATTATCATTATAAGATGGAAAGAAGTTTTGCAAACATGGCTGTATATGTAATATAAATTTATTACGGATTACTATTTAACTATGTTCCACCTGATCAAAGTCTACCATTGCAAAATATAAAACACACATATTGCAAATGCACAGCATTCTATAAAGCCAGAGAGCATCTAGGATAATGGTTTAAATTGAAGATACTTCTTTGTTTAACACACTTACATGTTTAACTGGATTTAGAAAAGACCTTAGAAGTACAAAGCATTCATAATAATAAACTTGGCTTTATTACTTAGATCACTATAGAGAGGAATAAAGTGTACATTTTTAGAAGAGTATCAAAATTTGACTTTATAAATATATAATCATTTTAAGATAGTAATATCAGACCACATCTCATTTATCAAATAAGACTGAGGGATGAGATATTGCACATTAGCGATTTTTCAAATAGCTGAAGTTAGCCATTTCAATGCCTTTTTTAAAATGACAATCTATTGAAAATGGATTAGATATTTTCTCACCTAATGAGCAGAATATGGAGCAGAAATGTGCTTTGTCCTGAGGCTACAGATGTCGGTTGTTGTACTGGACAAGGCTCTCCCCGATGGCTAAGGTTTCTAAGTGCTGTTTGACTCTCTTGCTGCCTCTTGCCCATTGTTCCCAGCATATCTGCAGCCCTGTTTTCATTTTTCCTTCTAGAATACCCTTCCCTAGTAACACAGTAATAATTGAAAATGTCCAGCGAAAGCCTGATAAGCAAGCTTGTTTAATCTGTGAATTTAATTTTACACACAAACCTGAGTCAACAGATTCTGATAGGAAGCTCCGATAACAGCTACACTCCTCTCTAGTGGTGAGAATAGTACCTTTACTCCTTAGCTCAATACGCTGCTTTTTGTTAAGTCCAGGCTGTACCTTGACCCAGGTGGATAAGATGATATAAAAATTGGCTGGCAAATCATCATAATAACAAAGTTCAGGTTACTTGCGTGCCTGTGAAAGCTGTAGTCTCCAAGAAGGGCTCCCAGTTAATAGCATCCCTCTTACCTACCCAGTGATGAGCAATTTGAGTAATAAAGTAAGAATGGAAGTCTTTACTAATTAAGTTCATTTGGAAGTGTGGAACCCAAATGGGCCTACTAGCTAAACCACAGAATTAAGATTTGCCCACTCAATCCTAGGAGGCCCAAACCTAAGCGAGACCTCACAATGGAGGCTGACTCCGAAGAGAAAGATGAAGAGCTGAGTTATGCATGTTTCGGGTGTCTTTCTAAATTTACCAATACCTTTTTTTTTTTTTCCAGTGGACAGGGAGAAGTTATCTACTAAATGAGTAAATGAATGTTTGCATGAATGAAGAGTAAATTTGGTTCTTCCTGGTTGATGAGTGGGAAATTTAAAAAAATGTGGAACCCTTCACAAATTTGCGTGTCATCCTTGCCCTGGGCCATGCTAATCTTCTCTGTATCACTCCAATTTTAGTATATGTGCTGCTGCCAAAGTGAGCACTAAATTTACCAATACCCCTTAGCTGCTGTTTACATTCAATCTACCCAGCTTTCAACTCCAGATAACCAGCCTTCCCTTACTTCTTCATCTCTTCCTCCTTTAATTACCTCAGGTGCCAGGATGGAGCTAACCATACTCATTTCAAGGCCTGGTATCATCAAGGTCCGTACCCAACTCATTTTTATTTATTTATGTATATACTATTTATCTTCCAATCCAACCCTGCTCTCTTTCCAGCTACAGGCAACAGTTGTAATGTGGTTTATATGCTTTCTTGAATTTGTGTGCAACTTTGTAAAAAAAAAAAAAAAAGTATTGTTGCTTGTGTATGTTAAACCCTTATATATAATTATATATAATGGTTCCAATCTGCATCTTACTTTTCTTACTCTACACCATATATTAAAGATCTGTCTGTGCTGTTACATGTACATCTAGTTCACTGCTTCTAAATGTGATATTGTGCTCCATGGTGTGCATCACCAAGTTTTACTTGCTTATTCCAAGTGATGGACATCCTAACTCCTCTACTTCTTCATTCATGTCCTGTTATGATCCCGGCAGGGTAGTAGAGCTATGGGTACGTAATGTGGCTGAAGACGGCAAAATCACTGTCCATAAGCTATACTAGCCTACATTCCCTCCAGCAGTGCAGAAGGATGCCTGTGACCCACCACCACCACCAAATGTTGTATCATCCAACTATTTTTGCCATTCTCGTCAGTGTAAATTGGTGTCTCATTGCATTGAAAATTCACATTTCTCTTATTACTAAGACATTTTGACAACTCTTTATACACTCATTAGGCATTTGGATTTCTGTGAATGATTGTCATATTTATTTTGCTCATTTTAAGTAACATTTTCTGTATTTTTCTGAGGAATTTGTAGATACAAACATGTTGCAAACATTGGTCCTTTGTGTGTTTAGGAGTTACAAATATCTTCTCCCAATCTTTCCGTCCTTCTATAAATTTTGTCCATTGCATCCTTTGCAAAATAGAAAACTTTAATTTTTTGCAAAAAAATTCTGAAATATTGCCTTATGGTTGCATTTTTGTTCTGATACGAAAATGAGCCTACATTTCTTCCTATGACAGCTTAGGATAGACTATTCAAGTTTATTTTTGCCCCTCACAATCAAGTTACATGATGAGTTTATCTGCGAACTCATTAATAAAAGGTTCATATAACCTACATATCTACATACAAATAATACCTTTTTGCTTTTGGTGAAAAAAGGGTTGGTTGGTTTTAGTATTAAGGTTGTGTGGGCAAACAGACTTCGTAACTGTACAGGATAGGAGTTGAACAAGAATCTCCTCCCCTAACTTCTTCAGTGGATATGAACCAAATTTCTCTAAGCAGTAGATTAATAAATGGGAGGAGACCTGTCCAGAAACCCATAAATCAAGCCAAGCCTAAATCAGGCCTGAGCCCAAATCTCAAGGGCAAAGACTCAAACTAATTTAACATCTTTAGATTGACATGGAAATTGCAAGGTCTTTCATTGTAGTCTTGCCTTGTGGTCCTCCAGCACAGTGTATATCATCAACAACCTTTTAAAAAAAATTTAACTTTTAAATTTGAGATAATTTTAGATTCACATGCAGTTGTGAGAAATTATATAGAGAGATCTAGTGGACACACTTTACCCAATTTTTCCTACTGGTACCATCAACAAACAATTGTGCAATATCACTACCAGGATGTTGATGTTGATACAGTCAAGACACAACCATTTCCATCACCACTAGGATCCCTCATGTTGCCCTCTTACAGCCACACCACTCCCCCACTGCTGCCCTCTACCTCTTACCACCTGGCAACCACCAATGTACTCTCCATTTGGAGACTGTCATTCCAAAAGTGTTATATAAACAGAAACATATAGCATATGACGTTTCGTTATTGGCTTTTTTCACTCAGTACAATATGGAATGAATCTGGCAATTTACTCAAGCTGATGTGTGTATCAACAGCTTCTTGCTTTTTTTGCTGAGCAGTATTCCATGATATGCATGTGGCACTGTTTAACCACTCATTTGCTCATTGAAAGGCATCTGAATTGTTTCCAGAATGTGGATATTATGAGTAAAGCTGCTATAAACATTTGTGTGCAGGTTTTTATGTGAATATAAGTATTCCTTTCTCTGTGATAAATGCTCATGAGTGTGATTACCGGTTTGTTTAGAGCTGTATGTTTAGTATTTTAAGAAACTGCCAAATTATTTTCCAGAGTGGCTGTACCATTTTATAATCCCACCAGGAATGAATGAGTGATCAGTTTTCTATGTCTTCACCAGTATTTGGTGTTGTCACCATTTTATTTTAGCCATTATGATAAGTATTACTGATAACATATAGTCTTAACTTGCACTTCCCTAAGCGATAATGATGTTCAGCATCTTTACATGTCATTGTTTGCCATCCATATATCCTCTTATATCATATGTTTCTTCATGTCTTCTTCCCATTTTCTAATGGGATTTCTCGGGTTTTTTACGGTTGAATATTGAGATTTGTTTATATGTTCAAGATACCAGTCCTTTGTCAGATATGTGGTTGGAAAATATGTTTTCCAATCTGTAACATGTTTTTTTATCCTCTTAGACTTTTTTGTTTGTTTGTTTGTTTGTTTTTTGCAGAGCAAATTTTTAAAATTTTTATGTAGTTTCATTTATTGGTTTTTCTTTTTATGGATTGTGCATTTTAAGTACCCAGTCTAGGAATTTCTACCTAGCCCTACACACTGAAGATTTTCTCCCATGTGTTTTCTAAAATTTCATAGTTTTAACACTTAAGATGTAATCCATTTTGAGTTAATTTTTGGATAAATTGTGCTTGTTAAGGTTCTTGTTTGTTTTTGTTTTTGTTTTGCCTGTGGATGTCCAGTTGCTTCAGCACCACTTGTTGAAAAGCCTCTCTTCTCTCTGTTGAAATTCTTTTGCACTTCTTTCACAAATAAGTTGGGCATATTTGTATAGGTCTATTTCTGGGTTGTTTTGTCCCATTAGTCTTTGCGTCTATCTTTCTACCAGTGCCATATTATGTAGCTACATATTGAGGCTTGATATGGGAAAGACCTATTCCTCTCACTTTACTGGTCTTTTTCATAATTATTTTAGCTATTCTGGTTCCTTTGCCTTTCCATATATATTTTAAAATAATTTTATCTGTGTCTACAAAAAATATTTTTTGAGATTTTGATAGGAATTGCATTAAACCTATATAGCAATTTAAGCAAAGTTGACATCTTCAATATGCGGAGACTTGCAGTTCATCAACATAGTATGATTCTCCACTTAAATTCGATCTTTTTTGGTTTCTTCCATTTGGTTTATTTCATCAGCTTTCTGTAGTCATCAGCATGCAAGTCTTGTACACTTTTCATAGATTCACACCTAAATATTTTGTTTTTTACAGTTGTAAATGATTTTATAGTTTCACTCTTGACATCTACCGTTTACTGCTAGCATACAGAAATATGATTTTTAAATGCTTACATTATATTCGTCAAATTTCTTGAGCTCACTTATGTGGCCTAGAAAATTTTTGGTTGGTTCCTTGGAATTTTCTACGTAATCAATTATGTCATCTTCAAATAGAGACAGTCTTATTTTTTATTTATTCCTTTTCATATGCCTTTTTAAAATTATTATTATTATTTTGCTTGCTTTGGTTATTTATTTATTTATTTATTTTTTTTTTTGTCTGCTTTGTTTTTGTTCTTGCCTTACCAAACCGGCTAGAACTTCCAGCACTCTGTTGAATAAGACTGGTAAGAGGAGAAAACATCCTTACCTTATACCCAGTCTTAGGAAAGAAAGCATCATGCTTTCGCCATTAGGTATAATGTTAGCTGTAGATTTTTTTGTGGATTTTTTAATCAAGTTGAGAATGTTCCCCTTTATATCTATTTTTCTGAAAGTTTTTTTCATTAGTGGCTGCTGAATTTTGTCAAATGTCTGTCCTGTATCAATTAATATGACCATGTAAATTTTTTCTTAAGTCTGCTGTTACGGTGAATTGCATTGATTAATTTTCAAATATTGAACCAGCCTTGCATCCCTGGAATAAACATAGCTATGGTGTACATTTTTTATATATTGCTGAATTCTACTTGCTAGTATTTTGTTAAGGATTTTTGTATATATAGTCATGAGAAATGCTGGCCTGAAAGTTGTTTGCTCTGTTTTGTTTTGTATTGCCTGTTTTAGTACGAGAGTAAAATTAGCTTTATCAAATGAATTGGAAAGTGTTCCCTCCTTTTCTCTAAAGATCGTATATAATTGATGTTACTTCTTCCTTAAATTCTCCAGTGAAACCTTCTGGGCCTACTGACTTCTTTTTGAAAGGTTTAAAATTATAAGTTCAATTTTCTTAATAGTTAAAGGGCTATTTAACTTATCTCTTTCACATTGGGTAAACTGTAGTAATTCTTGTTTTCCAAGGAAGTAATTCTTGTTTTCTACATCTAAGTTGTCAAATTTATGTGTGTAGAGTTGTTTATAGTAATGTATTTCATCATTTTCCTGTTGATGTCTGCAAAATCTGTAATGATATCCCTTGTTTTATATACTGATACAGGTAATCTATATATTCTGCCTATTCTTTCTCTCAGTCTTGCTGAAGGTTTGTCAATTTTGTTGATCTTCTCAAAGATCCAAATCTATTTTACCTATTTTTTCTATTGTTTTTCTGTTTTTAATTTTTTTTTCTTTTTTTGGACAGGAGTCTTGCTTTTGTCACCCAGGCTGGAGTACAGTGGTGTGATCTCAGCTCACTGCAACCTCTGCCTCCTGGGTTCAAGGGATTCTCCTGCCTCAGCCTCCTGAGTAACTGGGATTACAGGCACCCACCACCACACCCAGCTAATTTTTGTACTTTTAGTAGAGACAAGGTTTTTCCATGTTAGCCAGGCTGGTCTCGAACTCCTGACCTCAGGTGATCTGCCCGCCTCGGCCTCCCAAAATGCTGGGATTACAGGCGTGAGCCACTGCACCTGGCCTTCTGTTTTTAATTTCATTGACTTCTGTTCCTATCTTTATTCTTTTCTTCTTTCTATTTGCATTAGTTTTAGTTTGCTCCTGTTTTTCTAAGTTCTTGAGATATTTCTGCTTTTGATTTTTAGTTCTATTTTATGGTGATCAGATAAACCCAGGAGGCGGAGCTTGCAGTGAGCTGAGATCCGGTCACTGCACTCCAGTCCGGGCGACAGAGCGAGACTCCGCCTCAAAAAAAAAAAAACACATTCTGTATGACTTCAATTATTTAAAGTAATTGAATTTTGTTTTATGGCCCAGGATATGGTCTATGTTGGTATATGTACTGTAAGCACTTGAAAACAACATGTGTTCAGCTATTAGTTGGTGAAGCGTTCTATAAATATTAAATAGATGCTGTTGATTGATGGTGTTGAGTTCTTGTATGTAATTTCTGACTTTTTGTACAGTTGTTCTATCAATTGCTGAAAGACGGGTGTTGAAATCTCTAATTATAATTATGTATTTGTCTATTTCTTCTTTCAGTTCTATCAGTTTTTGCCTCACACTTCTTATGACTCTGTTGTTGATGTATACATATTTTGGATTGCTACATCTTCCTGTTGGACTGACCTTTTTATCATTATATATGTACAATGTCTTTTTCTCTGATAATTTTCTTTGCTATAAAGTCACCTTATTAGATAAATGGCCACTCTTGCTTCTCATTGATTAATGTTTGCATGATATACCTTTTCTATCCTTTTACCTTCAGTCTGCCCATATCATTATATTTGAGGGGAGTTTCTCATAAACAGCATATAGTTGGGTGATGGGGTGACTTAAGTTTACCATTATATTTTTTCTTTTCTATTTGTTCTTTCTGTTTTACATTTCTCTATTTTCTTTTCCCTGACTTTCCATGCATTACCTAAACATTTTCTAGAATTTCTTTTGGATTTATCTATAATGTTTTTGAGTGTATCTCTCTATATCTTTTATTCAAGATATGGAGAGAGAGAGATCTTAATCATAATCTACTGGTGCCATTATTTTTCCTGTTCAAGTGAAGTATAAAAATGTTACCTCCTTTTACATCCTTTTACTTATTTCATTTATAATAAGATAGTCTTATACAGTATATTTCTTCCACATACATTTTTAAACACATCAGACTCTGTCTGAAATAATAATATTATAACATTGTATTTTTGCTGTACCTTTTTAGTGTTCAGATATGTTTAGATACACAAATACTTACCATTGTGTTACAATTGCTTACAGAATTCAGTGCAGTAACATTTTGTACAAGCTTATAGCCCGGGAGCCATAAGCTGTACCATGTAGCCTAGGTGTGTAGTAGGCTATACCATCTAGGTGTATGTAAGTACACTCTATAATTGTATTAGTTCATTTTCACACTGCTATAAAGAGCTACCTAAGATTTGTGTAAGTACACTATATAATTGTATTAGTTCATTTTCACCCTGCTATAAAGAACTACCTAAGACTGGATAATTTATGAAGGAAAGAGGTTTAATTGACTCACAGTTCCACAGGACTGGGGACGCCTCAGGAAACTTACTATCATGGCAGAAGGCAAAGGGGAAGCAGGCATCTTCTTCACAAGGTGTCAGGAGAAAGAGAGAGCAGTGGGTGGGGAACTGCCAAGCACTATTACACCATCAGATCTGAGAACTCACTCACCATCATGAAAATAGCATAAAGGAAAAGAGGAAAACACCCCCATGAGCCAATGACCTCCCACCAGGTCCCTCCCTTGACGTGTGGGGATTACAATTTAAGATGAGATTTGGGTGGGGACACAGAACCAAACCATATCAAAAATGCTCAAACAATCATGAAATCACCTAACAATGCATCCCTCCAACATTAAGTGACACATGAATGAATTATGTTATGAGACCCAGGAATTTATGTATACTTTCTCTTTTAGCTGGCTTTCTCTCTGATGCATCTCCAGCAAAAGAGTGATGTACTAACTCATAGAGCTCTCCGGTGAAGGTGGAAGTCCAGCTTCCCCACTTGACCTCCTTGACATTTGAGGTGGAGGGACGTTTGTGGAGTCAGTGGAGACAAAGTGGAGGGGATGTTGGGATGCTTTGCTACAGCCTCAAGAGGGTGAAAGTCTAGGTGCCCCACTTTGCTGGTGTGAGTGACAGTAGGGCCACCTTTTGACTGTGGTGTTTGAATGGATTAGAGCGGTTACCATCTAAAAGTTTTATCTCACGCTGTGCTGACCCTTTTCTGATCCTTTGACTAGAGAGGACTGGCTTTTGTTGCTTTTTATTTTGTTGTTTTTGTTTTGTCTGTGCCTGCTGGTGTTTGCCGGTTGCAGGCTTATTCAGCTCTAAGTCTGGTGTATGTAAAGCAAAAAGAAAACCTAGGCTACTGACCACTGTGTCACTTCTCAGGTCCCAAAGTCTCTAGGCAGTCTTCCTTCTCTCTCCCTTCTGAAGTCTTATGTTTGTATTATATATAATATTCTGCATTTTTAGTTACACTTAGTGGCAGGAATAAGGAAAAGTGTGTCTGCTCCATGTTCCGAGAAGCTGAAGTCTAATAGCTTCTTTTTATATAACACATTTTTAGAACACAGCACATTGTACATTTCTAGAGCAGATTTCCCACAGAGCGAATTAAGAGGGTTATGGGATTTTTGTGATATGTGAACATACAGAAGAACAAGGGAGAGCTAGGCTTCGCCATCATGAAAGACAGGAAGGCAGAAAGGAAACAGTTGTCTCTAAAATAATAATCTAGTCACTCTTGTGCACTAGCAGAAGAGAGCCAGTGACCTAGTATAGTGTGCAGAAGTATCTGGCTGAGACTCCAACAAAAGCTTCAATTCCTCAGCCTGTCATTCCCAGTGTTGTGCTTTTATTCTTTGAGCATAGAAGCTTTCTTTTAATACCTCAGTCAGACATGCATGAGAAGCATAACAGGGGCCTTACCATCCTACATGAGTAGATTTTTTTGTCCCCAAACCAGACTGTTTAGTTTGCTTGGCTCTGGAAAACCCAACCCTGATTCTACTTGCGACCTAGTCTTGACATTTTTCTTGGTCTCAACAGTTTTCAACGTTGTGCCATTTTGTCTTTGGCAGTTCCCTGTTATGTCTCTAACTGGAGATCAGGCAGACTAGCTCCTTCCAAGGAAAAGCAAGACCCTCTTAGTCTCCCAGGGAGGGTCTGGTGACTCCAGAAACCCTAAGCTTATGCTTTGCATCCCAGTTATACTCGATAACTAGAGAAAAAAACTTAAGAATATAGGTATGAAGACGTCGTGGGTCCCAGGCCCCGAATCTGATGAAGAGTACTTAATTCCAAGTCCCCTTGTTAGTGAGGAAGAATATCAAATGTGTCCCAGCACTCAGGGGAAGTCTTAGGAATAAAGCCAATTGGGTTCACCTTCCAGGAGGGACAGAAAACCTTGGCTGAGGAAATGAGACAGGATTGATATTGTATTCAATAGCTCCTCTTAAAATATAAATCTTTGGTAAGATGCGATCAGTTACCATCTCAAAGAGATCTCTGAGCTGCAACAAGAGAGCAAAGCTTTATAAAAATGGATCATAGAATAAGCATGGAGCACCCTTTAAAACTGCAAAGAGGAGGCCGGGCGCAGGGGCTCATGCCTGTAATCCCAGCACTTTGGGAGGCCGAGGTGGGCAGATCACGAGGTCAGGAGATCAAGACCATCTGGCTAACACGGTGAAACCCCGTCTCTATTAAAAATACAAAAAAAAAAAAAAAAAAATTAGCCGGGCGTGGTGGCGGGCGCCTGTAGAGCCAGGGAGGCTGAGGCAGGAGAATGGCGTGAACCCAGGGGGCGGAGCTTGCAGTGAGCTGAGATCACGCCACTGCACTCCAACCTGGGCACAGAGTGAGACCCCGTCTCAGAAAAAAAAAAAAAAAAGAAAACTGCAAAGAGGAACAGTGTGGAAAGGAGGTGGAGGAGAAACTGTTTAGCTCATATTTTAACCACAGTCTGCCAAATTTGTCTCCTTAAAGATCTCCTTTGGTACGTTTGAGAAGGCAGTAAAGAGCAGGGTGCCAAAACAGGGAGCAAGTGGTGGCACACGCTTGTGGTCCTAGCTACTCAGGAGGCTGAGATGGGAGGATTACTTGAGCCCAGACTGAGGCTGCAGTGAGCCAGGATCGCACCACTGCCCTATAGCCTGGGTGAGAGAGCAAGAGCCTGTCTCAAAAAATAAAGAAAGAAATAAAGACAGGGGGGCAAGGAGAGGGGGGAAGGAAAGTGCCTGGGATCAGACTACTTGGCTTCCGACAGGAGTTCTGCCAACCAAGTGTCAGGGCTTCTGGATTCCTTATAACCTGCCTCTCAATCTCCTAATTCTATACTCTCTATCCAAATAGCAGTTCCATTAACTAAGAGAATAGTTGTCTGACTAAAGACTTTGGAATTAAACCTCATAAAGGATTCCCTATTTACTCAGAAATCTCTGCTAAGAAAGATTATTCAACTTCTTGATTCCAAGATATTTATCTCTCTTGTTTTTCTCTGACCTTTAATCATCTTCATTTGGTCTGGAATCATGAAAATGTTTAAATCACATGACACAACATTAAGATTTTCAGAGAAAATGGAAAAAAAATCTCTTTGAAAAGCAAAGCCTCTCTGCTCTCAAACATGCTGAAATTCAATCCTTCATGTATTTAACTAAATAAGGACCTTTTCTCAGGATACAACTTGTAAATGTAGGAGATAAAATGCTTTAGAAAAGCGGATGATAGGTTTTTTTTTAATTAGTAAAATTTACTTTTAGAGCAATTTTAGATTCACAGCAAAACTGGGTGGAAAGTACAGAGTTCCCATGCACTCCCTTTCCCCACACACTAACAACTACCACATTAGCAACAGCCGGCACCAGAGTGACTTCTGAATGGATACTCTCATTCGTCCCATGCTTCATACCTTTCCTCTCTGTGAGCACTGCAGTGTTCGCGCATGTTCTATTCTTGCCCCGTCCATGTCAGATACCTGTATTTGGGAACTCTCAGATCTCAGGTCTGAACATCTGAGAGTCACAGTGGGAGGCCAGGGGATGGGAACCATATTTTTATTGTTTCTGCTTTTTTTTTTTTTTTTTTTTTTTTTTTTTTTTTGAGACGGAGTCTCGCTCTGTCGCCCAGGCTGGAGTGCAGTGGCTGGATCTCAGCTCACTGCAAGCTCCGCCTCCCGGGTTTACGCCATTCTCCTGCCTCAGCCTCCTGAGTAGCTGGGACTACAGGCACCCGCCACCTCGCCTGGCTAGTTTTTTGTATTTTTAGTAGAGATGGGGTTTCACCGTGTTAGCCAGGATGGTCTCGAACTCCTGACCTCGTGATCCACCCGTCTCGGCCTCCCAAAGTGCTGGGATTAGAGGCTTGAGCCACCGGACCCGGCCATGTTTCTGCTATTTTTTAAGCTTCCAGTAACACTTTCCAGAGATCCCAAGAGATTGCCTCCACTTCCTTGGAGTCTCACAGCATCCTGACAGTCACGCAGGAGGTGACCCAGGTCATCCATGCCTCCTTCTTGTATAGATGAATGAACTGAGGCTGAAAGATGGGGAGGGGTTTGCACCAGGTCATGGAGTTGTGGAACCAGGGCTAGAACCCAGTTTTCTTTGACTGCCTGTCCAGCACCTTCTCACTGTGTCATATATGACATGAGCATAGCAGTTGAGGGCAGGAGCAAGGCTCCTGTCAGGGCTCTTCAGTTCTCCTACTCCCTCCTCTCAGCCTCCCCTGCTCTGACCATATTGGTTTTAATTTCTCAGAGGTTTTAATCTCTCAGTTCAGCCTAAAGGCTGAAGGTCAGTATCGGGTTCAGTATGGGAAGACCCTCCAGCCCTCTACCAAACCAATGGTATCCTCTGCCTCCTGCTGCCCTCTCCCTGCTAGCCACTTGCTCTCCAGGGTCCCTCTCCAGCTCTTCCTACTTTGGTTCCTGGCTCAGATGGAGGGATCCAGAGCAAAAAGGGTGAGGCACTGGAGCCTATTAGCTGAGCCTCCTGAGACTCAGCTTCTGGGTCTGACTCCAACGCTCAGGTCAATAGTTTGTGGCAATTACGAGTGAAATGGAGAGTTTTTCCATCTTTATCTTGTGGGCTTTGAATGATGGTTGTACTGTTATAGATGTGCATGACTCCAGGAGAATTTTCCCAGAGTACAAGGACCCTAGCTCTGCCTGACACATGGATGTTGAGCCTCCACGTTCCCCTCCTCTCCACATTACCCAGGTGAATGCCTCAAGGCACAGTGGAATCCTAGCCTCTGAGCAAGAAATAAAAACTCTGAAGACAGTAAAGCCTGGAACTCTCCTCCGGCTTGCTGTATCAAGCACTGCACACTTGTCTGTCCCTTCAGTTTCAATTTCTTTTTCTTTTTTCCACTTATCGATTTATTATAAAGGACATTGCAGAGGATGCAGATGAAGAGACACATAGGGTGAGTTATGGGGGAAGAGATGCAGAATTTCCATGTCCTCCCTGGCATGCCACCGTCCAGGAACCTCCACATGTTCAGCTATCCAGAAGCTCACTGAACTTTCTCTTCTTGGATTTTTATAGAAGCTTCGTGATATCAGCATTCCTTCCTCCAGAGTATAGGGTGGACCCTCTCATGAGAGGGCCTTAAGACCCACAATCAGAAAAGTGGGGGCACATTAGAGTGAAAGGAGGGCAGAAAAAGGTCACAGGCCTGCCCCTGAAGCCTGACAAACCCAATATTATAACAAAAGATTGCAACAAGGATGATGGGAGTTGTGAGCCAGGAACTATGGATATAAACCAATACATATCATAACACCACAGCCTCCCCACGCTGATTTTTTTCCAATAGTTTTTGGGGAACAGGTGGTGTTTGGTTGCATGGGAAAGTTCTTTGGTGGTGATTTCTGAAATTTTGGTGCATCCATCACCAAGCAGTGTACACTGTACCCAATGTGTAGTCTTTTATTCCTCATGCCCCTCCCACCCTTCCCCTAGTGCCCAAAGTCCAATTTATCATTCTTATGCCTTTGTGTCCTCATAGATTAGTTCCCACTTATATGGGAGAACATACAATGTTTGGTTTTCCATTCCTGAGTTACTTCACTAGAATAATGGTCTCCAACTCCATCCAGGTTGCTGTGAATGCCATTATTTAGTGCCTTTTTATGGTTGAGTAATATTCCATGGTGTATATATACCACATTTTCTTTATCCATTCATTGGTTGATGGTCATTTGGGCAGGTTCCATATGTTTGCAGCTGCAAATTGTGCTGTTGTAAACATGCATGTGAAATATATATTACACGCAATCATTAATAATGAATCCAGTTCATCAGATTGTATGAATGTCTCCCAGGATGAGGCCACTCAGGTTTGCAGGCTTCCTCTCAATCTTGTCAGCTTCCAAAAGCAAAAGTGATCACGCGCCTTTTCAGGCTCTGGGATAATTGAACTAAGAGACAATATCGTCTCTTGCTCTGAGACTGTTTTGCCTTGTTAATATAAAATTAAATTTTTCTCAGTAACCCATTTATCCATTTCTTTACTCTCAGCTACGATTTCTCCTTCTCTCCATTGTTACCCAAACTTTCGCCTTTGGAGGGGACACTAGAATCACCACTGTGCTGGTCTAGATTGTAGGAAGCAATACAAATCAATCAACTAGCTCCTCCTCAGTTCATTCCCATTCAGACAGGGTAAGGTCACATGGGTGCAGAACTAGTGAACTATTTTTACCACCAGGCAATATAGCTGCATTCACTCCTAGCCCCAGTATTGATAGAGGGAGTAAAGGCACAACCTACCCCCATTATGCCCTTAGGAATTTTGACATAAGGTTTAAAAACATAGTTACAGTTTTTTGCTTAGAAATCATCCCTGCTGTTGCAACTTGCAGTTGCAGCCCTGGTCTTAGGACCTCAGCATCAGGTAGAGGGGAAAAACTAATCTTTTTTTGAGGTGACCAGGAAGAAAGAAAACATTGTAGTCGTTATACCAATGTACTCCTCTCTTGGCAAGAATTGCAACATCATACCAGCGTCTTCCCCACCTCCTCTTCCCCAGGTCAGTCAGAAAAACAGAGAAAAAATCTTGCAGCACACTCTAGTCCCATTCATGTTGAGTGTGAGCACCCACTTGTGAAGATGTGGAAGCCAGCCCTTCATGCTTTTATTTCCCCTTGTTTTAGACAATCAATGTTTTAATTGTCCATTCTACTTTTCTATCAAACTATTACTCCAACATGGATAACTCTCTGTTCATTGTTAGACTTTATGGGTTGTACAGTGAGTTCCTCAGTCTGAAGAAATGATGGTCAGCCATCCAAACAGCCTAGCAATATCTTCTGTTCTGGTTTTTTTTATGGCACTCTGAGCATTTTCATCTTTCATTGAATAAGCAAAACTTACTCCAGAGGCACTGTCTATTCCTGTAAAGACCCATCTGTAGCCCCACAAGGCTACCAGGACCAGTCTTACCTGCCTACTGTGTTCAGGGCCTTCCCACCAGAGAATGTGCCTCATAGCCATCAGCAGTCTCTGTCACTCTTGCTGAGAAACAGAATAGGTCTTCCTGGCATTTTGTGCCTGAGAGGGTGCAAAAGGAACATGACTAGATTCAGCCCATCTCTGCACTGCTGCAGTAACCACTCATTTCACAGACCCAGGTAGCTACCTCAAGGGAAAACATGAGGATATCTGCTTGTTGATTCTCGTCACCTTCTGAACCTGGAAGTTCATTCTTCTTATGGGCATTGATTTGTTCTACATTAGTACACCCCTCACATTTCCATAGGGCTTGTTCCATATGGGCATCCTTTTAATAGGCCAGGTTTCCATCGCCCTCTTCCATGAGCATGGCCAAGCTATTGGTAACTGCCAATGAGTCAGTAAAAACTCAAATTCGGGGGCTTTTACCACCGCTCAATCCGTCCATCACTGTTAGAAAAACAGCATGCAATTCAGCCCACCGAGCAGACATGTGTCCACCTTTTTTGTCAAAGTAGCGACCTCTCACACAGGACGGTGTCCATTTGCCTTTGAATTACCATCCACAAACCAAGCAACTCTTGGTTGGTCCGCTGAGAGCTGTTTATTGGGCATTGTAGAATCCAGCAGTTTCTTACACAGTTTCAGAGTCAGTCCTAGGAGAAAAGAAACGCCCTGCTGGAGAGTATCTCCTCCTTGCATTCCCTAAGTAGCAAGATCCTCTACAAACTATCTCCATTTTATTATGGAACTCCTCTGGGCACTGCCATCCCCATTGGAATGTTTCTCTGACATCACTCAAGATGGCACGGGTATTTCAGGTGTCAGAGGGTAGCTTCAGCTAACGTTTCGTAGCGAGGCAGTAAATGCTTCTCATGTGGAAATTCTCTAGTCCAGTCTCTCAGTAGGTGTCGTTGGGAAGAGCTCAGAGGCTTTTGCCGTAAGCTCCAGGAAATGCTCCGCAGAAGGTTATCAAGTGAATTTGTCCCTAACAGCACTCTACATTCTGCTATGCATTGTGTGCACTTGGACAATCTCACTGGTTCCCATTAAACAGACCTTACGGTGGCTTTTACCCAGTCCACCAGGCCAGCTGTTCACTCAGGAAAAACCTCCTGTGTGTCTGCATCATATATTCATCTGCAATTGTTCAGTGGTGATCTGATCCCAGCCTAGCCACATGGGCTGCTTAAAGGGCAGATTTACATGCCTTCCGTTTCATGGTACCTGGTATGGGAAACATTCCCCAATCAGATACAACGTTCATTCCCACAACACAAGCAGGTAAAAGAGATGTAACCACTTCTTTTGAAGTGTATTAAAATATACCAACTTTTTTTTTTTTTGAGACAGAGTCTTGCTCTGTCACCTAGGCTGGAGTACAGTGGTGCGATCTTGGCTCACTGCAAGTTCCGCCTTCCAGGTTCATGCCATTCTCCTGCCTCAGCCTCCCGAGTAGCTGGGACTACAGGCACCCACCACCACGCCCGGCTAATTTTTTGTATTTTTAGTAGAGACAGGGTTTCACTGTATTAGCCAGGATGGTCTCGATCTCCTGACCTCATGATCCGTCCGCCTCGGCCCCTCAAAGTGCTGGAATTACAGGCTTGAGCCACCGTGCCTGGCCGACTCAAATATACCAACTTTCATAATCCTGTCAACCCTTACATTTTTATATCCTAGTTTCAGGAACATCTCTTCTACACCCCCAGACCAATTTACCCTCTCTTGTGCAAAAGGCTTTGAGCCTTCAGCTAAGGGGGACTCAAAGGGCTGAACCAAAGGACCCTGGCCCTTTTGTCCATCTTTCTTGATTAGTGGGCCTGACTATTGCCCTAGGCAGTTTCAGATCAGATTTTTCATTATAATCTCTGTCTTCCAGGTTTTAAAATTTCTCCAAACTGGGAGAAATACACCAAGGTGGTTTGGGGCCCTTTAAAGATGGTGGACAAGACGGGGCTCCCTTTGGTCCACCAAACTTTCAATGTGTTATAAGTCCTTTGTTCTAACCCATCAATTTCCATTTTATTCATTTCATTCCTTAATAACCATCTAGAGATCTCCATCCTGCTAAGGTGAGACCCATGATTCTCCCTTTCTTTTTCCTCTTAGTTTTACCCCATCACTACTTTCTTTATTCAGCTTATTTCTTAATAACCGTTTAAAAATTTCCATCTTCCTGAATGAGTTTTTTGACTCTCCTTTTTGCCTTTCCCAATTATCTTGTTAATTAACTTAGTGTTTTTCTTAGCATTTGTAAGACTTGGCAAGCTGAGACAGCAAATTTGACAAGGCTTCTTGAACTTCTTGAACTTCTAGTCCTTCAATTCTGCAGGACTAACAACACATGGGGTACCCATGTAGAAGGGGCCCCCTTAACCACAGCATTAACCATGACTTGGGTAATAGACATATTCAGCAGGTGAACATTCCATTCCCATCATCATAAAGCCAGTCCCACATGGCTTGTATACAGAGCATATCAGCTACCTCATCTGGGGTGTTCTACTTGGCACTTTTAGGTGGTCTTGGATAATCCCTCCCTCAGGGTAAACAGACCTTAAGGTGGCTTTTACCCTGTCCACCAGGATGGCTGTTCTCTCAGGAATAACCTCCCGTGTGTCTGCATCATATATTCTTCTGCAGTTGTTCAATGGTGAGCCGTGGGTCCGGCATCAACCCAAACACACTCTTCCACTCTGCAGAATTTAAAACCGAAAATATTGCTCCTACATTAGTCACTCTCATAATCCATTTTATTATAGCACAGGTTCCACAGGAAATTAATAATACCAATCTGCAAAACAATCCCTTCATACTGTGTCCTCTGGTTTCAATAGTTACTTGGTTTTGCCCTTCTCTCACATTGACTGCTCTCTTGGTAACCACAGGTCTTAGAGGTACTTTCTGTTGTTCCTGCCTAATTCTGCCCTTGGGGGGCATCTTTGAGGCTGGTGGCCTAAGCCCAGATTGAAATCCAACGCAGCATTCTCTTTTAATTTCATTTTAGCTGTTACAGATAACAATAACCAAGAGATTGAAGATTTCATTTTTTCATTGTTAGTTTGTATTTCCTCATACATCTAGTGAACCAACTCCTGGGAAGTTGGACCCTCTCTAAATTCCTCTGGTAACTTTTACCTTTATCAACTGATCTCAACACATTGCAGCTTCATGCCACTGTTACTGGAAAGGGTCCTGGATCCAGACCCCAAGAGAGGGTTCTTGGATCTCACACAAGAAAGAAATCAAGGTGAATCCATAAAGTGAAAGCAAGTTTATTACAGAAGCAAAGAAATAAAAGAACGGCTACTCGATTGGCAGAACAGTGGCATGGGCTTCTCAGCTAAAGACACTTATAGTTATTTCTTGATTATATGCCAAAAAAGAGGTAGATTATTCATGAGTTTTCTGGGAAAGGAATGGGCTATCCCTGGAACTGAGGGTTTCTCCTCCTTTTCAACTATATAGGGTAACCTCCTGATGTTGCTGTGGCATTTGTAAGCTGCCATGGCACTGGCGGGAGTGTCTCTGGCATGCTGTTGTATTATAACTAGTGCAAAATGGTGCAACAAGCAGTGAGGACAACCAGAGATCACTTTCATTGCTATCTTGGTTTTGGTGGGTTTTGGCTGGCTTCTTTACCACGACCTGTTTTATCAGCAAGGTCTTTGTGACCTGTATCTTGTGCTGACCTCCTGTGTCATTCTGTGACTAAGAATGCCTAACCTCCTGGGAATACAGCCCAGTAGGTCTCAGTCTTATTTTACCAGCCTCTATACAATATGGAGTTGCTGTGGTTCAAACGCCTCTGACATATTTCTCCCTTCCCTTTTACAAGGGAACCCTTCATCCTAAGAGTTCTGGAGAGATGAAGATTCATTTTCCGTAACTTCTTCAGACTGAATGGGGCAATTATATTCCTGTCTAACTATTAGGGTCTCTTGTATTCAGGGTAGAGAGGAGATCAGTCAGAAAGCATCGGTATGTCAAGGGCTACTCATAACTCTTGAGCTCTGACAGAAAGTAATATCAGGAAAATTAATAAGTGTTTAAGAGAACATTGATTAAGCTTATCCTGCATTCCTACACATAGAGTACAATAACAATACATTCCGCAAGAGTAAAGCTAAATAAGTAATACTATCCCAAGTAAACTAAATAAGAAGGCTTTCCATGAACTGGGCAATTGCTGAAACCAAGCTAATACGGAGTCACTAGATGATTCCAGTACATGCCCAGAATTACAATACTAATCCAGATTTTTACATTACCCACCTCTTTTGTTTCTTCTGAGCAGCAGCCAGAGATCACTTGTTGGTTCACAAGAATAAGCAGGGTTAATCTGAATTGCAGGAAAAACAAAAAACTCAAAAACAACTGATGAGACTAGAATCTAATAACAGGTGTACCACAGTTTTTGAAACATAATTTTTCTCTCTCCAGTCTCCCATTTTTACTAAAGACAAATCATGGTAAGATCAATATGCTTTGTTCTCACTCATAGGTGGGAATTGATCAATGAGAACACTTGGACGCAGGGTGGGGAACATCACACACCGGGGCCTGTCATGGGTTGGGGAGAGAGGGAGGGATAGCATTAGGAGATATACCTAATGTAAATGATGAGTTAATGGGTGCAGCACACCAACATGGCACACGTATACATATGTAACAAACCTGCATGTTGTGCACATGAACCCTAGAACTTAAAGTATATATATATATATATATATAAATGAAGACCGGTATGCTTTTTTATACTTGGCCTGATTATTTGTATACAGTACAGCAAGAATAATTATTTTTCACATAGGCTTTTTCGATTGACTTTGGTGGAACTCATTTCATAAGGAATCTCAGAAAATACTTTTTTTTTAAAGCCAAGCCCAGCCATGGGTTTGTACCTCAAATACCTATGAGTTGGGTAACTTCCTCTCCTCTTGAGGTCCCAAGATAACCTGAGGTTCCTGGGCCTGTCAGAAAGTGACATTCTTTACCTAACACACATCAGGAACCTTGAACAGGGACTGTGTAGACAAAGTATGGGGCCAGTTTTCCCAAGGGAGTTTTATTGACTCTGGAAGTCAAGTTAGATTCCTTAAAGGAAAACACACAATTACAGTCAAAGCCTTGGAAAAATAATCAGTTTCGCCAATTGTGTCCTGTTGCAAAATAAAACATTCTTATTGCACTTATGCAAACAATTATATTTCCATAAGTTAAAGCTATTCACAAATAGTCTTCAAATTCTGGAAAAATCAGGTACAAAGAAACAAATATGCTCCAAATTTTGTTTGTGAGAGTGTACTTTATTTAATTGTTAAAAGCTGCCAATAGCTCAAAAGTTCTCTTGACTCTGAAAAACAAAACCAAGCATCTACAATAATTTAAGAAAAAGTAAAAAAAAAAAAAAAAAAAAAACAAAAACAAAAAACTTCAGCCTTCTAATTGGTTCAGTCCATGCAGTTAACTCCTGTTCTGATTGATATTCATGAACATTCCAGCTCTCCATAAAAGTCCTGAACGTTTTTCCTCTATTCTACTGCCACAATCTCCAAAATTGTTAGAAACCTGCATTCAAGAGCACCTGTCAAAGTCCTATAGCTGACTATAAACTATCGTTTGAAGAGAATCTAAACAAGATAATAACTGTCTGTGGATGACAAAAAGTCCTAGGACAGCCATTATTAAAACCACAACTGACTAGAAATTTTGGTTACTTCTGTGGCATAAAACAATTTTACATAACAATGATAATTATTAATAACATAGACTAAGTCATATCAGAATTATAGGAGTTTCCCATAATTTTGGAACACATAGTGATAACATATTTATACAATACAACCCAAAGAAAGTCAAACACCATTTCATATTTAACAATGCTTCCTGTATGATTTTTATACCAAATAAGCCAAATGTCATTTTTAGACAGGGACCCCCTAATCTCTAAATGATTAACTTAGGTCAGAAAAAGTCACAATTTATAATTTGATTTTGGAAAAGTTTGTCAACTATCAAATCCTAGGTTACCATAAGTCATTAATTTAGCCAAAATGGGAGCTCAAAAATTTTTTTTCTTTTTTGAGATGGAGTTTAACTCTTGTTGTCCAGGCTGGAGTGCAGTGGCACGATCTCAGCTCACTGCAACCTCCGCCTCCCGGGTTCAAGCAATTCTGCTGCCTCAGCCTCCCGAGTAGCTGGGATTACAGGTGTCCGCCACCAAGCCTGGCAAATTTTTGTATTTTTAGTAGAGATGGGTTTCACCATGTTGGCCAGAACTCTTGATGTCAGCTGATCTGCCCGGCTCTGCCTCCTAAAGTGCTGGGATTACAGGCCTGAGCCACTGTGCCAGGCCACAAAAATTTTTAAAAGACAAAACATTTACTCATCAATAGAGGGAAGACTTAGCTTTCCAAACAATCTGTCATTTTCCTTTCTTTTTTTCTATAGTTTATTCAAAAGGGTAGGCAAAAAATCTTTCATTTTTTAAAACATTACATGAAAATCTTGTTCAAGAGAGAAAGCCAAATTTACCCTTGCCTTAGTGCATTACTGATGTCAAACCTAATTCTTAATAAAACCTTATAGACAAATCTGTCCAATCTTAATCATTATGACCATATGCTAGGATTCTTATAAATCTTTTGTAACCCTTTACAATTTTTGTGACAGAGCAGACCAGTGTTGTAAGAAAAAACCTGTTGTGCTTTTATTCCAATTTTCAATTTATGAAAAATACTAAATAATACTCCTTTAACTTTAGCTAATATGTTCATATACAGAATTTCTTTTACAAGATTAGTTTTTCATAAACATTCCACAACTTGCCCAAACCTTCAGCTTTTTCCTATCTAACTTAAAACAATCATTTAACCTTTTTATCTAGGCAAAAAATCCACCTTCCCATGATTTCTTATATAATCTTTAACAAAAACACATTTCACTTTCCTTACACAACTTGCATGTAAAACTGTTTTTATTTCCCAAAGATTACTTAAGTTATGTGAACTAAAAGGCATTACACTTCTTACTTTGCTGACAAAATGTTTGATTTAAGTACTTATTATTTTTAAGCCAATTAATTAAAACTCTTGTATATATAAACATCACATGCACAACACATATAAATAGAAGAAAATCCAGTAGTTGTAAGATGTTTAATTTGCCAGTGTTTCTTAATTGAATTACTGGCTTCATGGTGGAACAGGGACAGGAAAAGAGGCAGTTTGTACAGCCTAATAAGCAGGCACAGCTGTAAGGCAAAACAAATCCCCCAAAATTATAATCCCCCAATTATAAAAAGGGTCCCATTTTATACCAGATCCTGAATTCCCAAACAGAGAAATGCTACGGAAAAAAAACAGTACAATGAGTTTACTATGCATTTCATTGCAAAACAATCTAAAGCCAATCATCCAATTCTGTCATTAGCCCATCCCTCATAGAAGTCTTATCCCTGGGTGTGTCCGGGCTGGGGAGACACATCTGCATACCTTCCAGGTGGCCAAGCGCATACTTCTCTAATCCAAACACCAAAGAGCCAAGTATTCGCCCATAACTGCCATTAGCCTTTCCTAAAAGTATATTTCCTACCCAGTTATTATACACAAAGTAGTTTTTGATACTCCCAAGAGTTAAAACATCAGATAACACAATGCAATGCAAAACAGAACAGAGCCTAAGATTTTGAGAGGGATCTATCCACTTTCAATTCCGAGGTTCTCTGAGGAAAACAGAGGTTTTTCTCAACACTGGGTCTGTGGCATCTCCTCTATTTTTCCCAAGGAGTCCCAGGCTGTCAGAACTTGAATATCCATTTTTAATTAAGCTGACTTTTCACCATAGCACTCTTTTTCTTTTTTTAAAGTCCTTTTAAATCTCTTACTACCACCTTTAGCCACGCCAAACTGCCAATATTTCTGGCTTTTGAACTTTACCAAAAATAACCTCACAGGTGAAACCCATAAGCCTTAACTATTAAGCTACAGCATTGGGAAGTTTCCATTGCACTTTCCGGAAGGAGCCTAGAGCAGCCAATTTTGAGCTTGCAAAGGCATAAACTTTGGGAATAACTATGACATGAACCCCCAAATTCCTGTTCCCTGGATGGCGGACACCAAGAGAAAGTACCGCCACATGGTTACAAGGTCAAGCTCCCAAGGACATTTTTCAACATGTGGTCTCTGAGCGAGATGAAAGAGTGGACAGTTAACCTAACAGAAAAGTTAGAAAAGAGAAAGAAGAGAAAGAGAAACACAATTAGGAAACAGCTGTTTGGGAGTTGTCATAAGAATCAAGTCAGATCAAGTATATGAAACTTCTTTAAAAACTATTTCTTGAAAGGACACAAGTGTATCGCAGGTAGTATAGAGGCAACTAGAATTTAAAAATAGGGCTGGCCCTGGAAAGCTCTACCATAAATCAATGAATACTGGATCAGACACAATGACGGAATAAGGGAGAAAGCCTGGATAGGAGATAGCCTGCTTGCCTCAATAGAACGCCTAAAGAAGGAATCGCAGGACAATGGTAAGTTTTATCAGAAATGGAAGTTAGAGAAAGGCCGTTTTGGGAGGGAAGTGTTGACTGTTCCCTGCTGAGCTCTGCCACGGGGAGGGAGGGGTCTGACCTTTGTAGCCTAGCTGTTTAGTGCTTGTGGCAAAAATATCCACATGGGGGTGACAAAGACTCTCTGTGACCAAACAGTCAAGCTCCCCTGAGCCTTCTTTTTATCTAGGCCTTGTCCTTGAACCCTGTCTTTGGCCTGCCTCGTCCAGCTTTAGCAAGAATTCTGCTAAGTTAGTTCAGAGAGAAGCCCCCACCCTCTATACTGGATCAAGTTTCTCCTCCCTTATCTTTGACATATAAGTCCTTGAACCGGAATTCAGCAAGAATCCCATTAAGCCACTTTATAAGAATCCCCTCTATCGCTGATGTCTCCTCCTAGTGATTTTTTGTCACGGACCCCCTCACCCTGCTTACTGGTTAGAAATCCCTGAATTCAAAGTTGAGCCTGATTACTCCTCTATTGCCGTAATCTTGACACCTATTGCAATGCAAATCTGAACAAGTTTCTACACTTTCCCTGCTTCCCATTCCCCCCCCCCCCCCAGAACCCTCAGATCTTGCTCCTGCCTCCCACTCTGTATTCAGGCTCAATTTTGATGAAGTAGGCTCAATTTTGTTTTCTTTTGTTTTGTTGTTTTTGAGGCAGAGTCTCGCTCCCGCTCTGTCGCCCAGGCTGGAGTATGATGGCATGATCTCGGATCACTGCAACCTCTGCCTCCTGGGTTCAAGTGATTCTCCTGCCTCAGTTTCCTGAGTAGCTGGGATTACAGGTGCCCACCACCATGTCTGGTTAATTTTTGGATTTTTAGTAGAGATGGGGTTTTGCCATGCTGGCCAGGCTGGTCTCGAACTCCTGACCTCAGGTGATCAGCCCGTCTTGGCCTCCCAAAGTGCTGGGATTACAGGCGTGAGCCACTGCACCTGGCCAGGTTCAATCTTTATAAGCAACCTGTGATTTCTGTTTCTGAGCTTTTAAAATAATATCTTTTCCTTGTCTGACAAACATTGTTTTCTTTCTAATTAATATCTTCACCTCTCTCAGGCCCTGCCAGACTTTTAAAATCCAGGTTATATGCCCTTCTTCTGTGATTCCATGGTACCCTGCACCTCTTCTATCATTGTGCTTGTCAATCTATATAATTCATTTTGTCTGTGTAATTAACTTTCTCAAATTTTTATTATCAGATCATAAATGAGGAAGAGAAGGTAACTGTATTTATTTTTATTGTACTGTCGTCATGTTGTTTCGCATATGGAAAATGTCTAAAACATTGAGAATTACAATTGAACTTGAGATTTGGGTGGGGACACAGATTGAAACCATATCAGACATCTATAAGGGCTTCAGTTTTATAGCTGAGATAGTTTTCCTCATAGAGTCTCAGGCAGGGTTACTAAATGTTATGGATAGATTGAAGTAGGTCATTGAACTGAACTACAATCTATTTTGAAGCTATCTAACTGTTTAGAATCATACTAGGTTTGCATTTCTGTTTAAATTCTGTCTTACCTAAGCAAGACAGAGCACATAATTTATAATATAAAATAAGGCAGCTCCTGACCAGCTGTTATGTATTTTTACAGAAGAGCTGGCAAACGTAAGCATAAATTGCAGTAAGATATGCAAAATAAAGACTGGATGGCAAGGGGGGGATGGGTTAGAAGTGAAATAGCCTATAAGAGACACTTCCCTAGAGATATTTCCCATCTCAGTATGTGAAATGTTTATAGATAGATCCTAATAAGTATAATTTTTCTTTTGGTTCTGAGATTCCATCATGCATCATTTAAAAAAATCAAAATGGAATCTTCTCAAGATTAAAACAAGTATATTAATTCAACAAGGCTTATTTTATTGTATACAAAAATATACAGTAGTTCCAGCTACTCAGAAGGCTGAAGCAGCATGAGCTCAGGAGTTGGAGGCCGTAGTGCACTATGATCAGGCCTGTGAATAGACACTGCACTCCAGCTGGGCAACATGGTAAGGCCCTTTCTCTAAAAACGATACATACATATATATATGTGTGTGTATATACACACACACACACCCCCAGGTATATATATTTGATAATCTGTTGTATTTTTACATTTTTCTTTTATTATGATTTTCTTAACTAGAGATTTTATATTTCAAGGAAAGAATGGCATGATGAAACCAATAAGATCTGGCTGGTCTTTCTGTTTCTTGTTACCAGATCCTAAATCTTTCCCCTTATCTGGCTCAGGATTCAGGTGTACAGCAGATAATTCCATTCCCATCAAGGTATTGACTGAGATTAAAAAAAAAAGGGGGGTGTCACCCCTGAAACCCCACCTGCCTCACATTATGAATTCCTCACTGGCAAACAATACTCCCCATTGTCTTTGCTTCATTCATAGCTCACAGTGTCAAACCTGTTAGAGCCTGGAAGCAGCTGCCCAAACTCACTTAGATTGCAGTGGGAGCTGAGATCTGGCCACTGCACTCCAGCCTGGGCGACAGAGCGAGACTCCGTCTCAAAAAAAAAGAAAAGAAAGAAAGAAGAGAAACAAGAAAAAGGGTAAACGGAAGTTAGGAGGAGATTCAGTGTATCAAAGTATCATTTTATGTTTTTGAGTGTAAGAATACTCAATATTCTTATGGGCGTGAATTTACTTTATATTAAAAAATGATAAAACCTACCATGTATTAGGTACTTTACATACTACAACTTATTATACACATTCAGTTAGGTACTTTCTCTACATGATAGAAGTTAATATACACATTCAGTATACACTTCATATACACAAATATACCGAGTTTGATTCCGGACCTCAGCTCTTCAACAAAGCTGAGGTCCGGAATCAAACTGGGATTCCCTCCATTTTTAAAGCCCAAGTTCTTTCCTCTAATATATGCTGCCTCAGAGAAAGCAAAGCCCCAAAGACAGTCTCATCTGAGATTTTATCAGCTTGTTTATTTAGTTAAAAAAAGAAAAGAAAGAGAAAAAAAGGAACGCATGTATGAAATGAGTCCGTCCAGGGTATCCAAAGATCACAAGGGGCCAGTATTTGCCATTGGAGGGGCTGTTTCTTCGTCTCCGCCTCCTTGCTTCGCTGCGCTGCACCTCTAGGTGAAACTTCAGCGTGCCGCGCGGTGGTGCGAAGGTGAGGGCAGTGCGCAGAGGAAGGAAGTAAATGGGGACTGCAGGGAACCAGAGACGTGAGATAGTCCTTAAGATGCATATTTAATCTGTCCTCGTCACTTTCCACAGCCACCACCCTATTCAACTACACGGTAATAACCTTGTAATTCTCCACTCTCCGATCTGCCCTCCCCAAACCCTTCTCGGTAGGCAACTCCTCAGAGGATCACCGGGTGGAGTCCTTCTCCCTTCTGAACCTTCCGTGGCTGCTCACTGCTCCGAGGACCAAGTTAAACATCCTTGAGGTTGTTTAGCTGCACGCCCTGGCCCCTACTCTGTACAGTAGCTTCTACATCTGACCGTGCATCCACCTGTTCACCGTGCTTCAGTCACCTGGCCCTTTCCTCCTTCAGCTTCTTTGCACAACTGGTCTGTTTTGGCTCCTGCTTTCATCTCAGCTTTGGTGCCACATAGGCCTTTCCTAGCTGATTCCCGCCCTCACCCCCGTTACCCGCCATCTAATTAGAGCTCTCTAAATGTGCTTCAACAGCACCCTTCATGTCACTGATTGCAATTTGCATTGAATACTTGCCTGCTTATTTTTAACGTCTGCAAGTGCCACATGGGTTTAGCCCTGCTCCTGACAAGCACACTGCTGAACTGAGTAACTTTTGAATGAATGAATGAGTGAAGGTCCTACTTGGCACTGTCATCATCCTATCATCAAAATATTTCGAGTCCCTCGGTGTTGCTATCCTTGGCATGCCCATCCCCGCGGGCTGGCAAAACCCTGGAGGGGGCAGCCTTCCAAGGCATCGCCGCGGACTCAGCCCCTCCAGGAAGGACTCCCCCCGCACCACGCGGCGAGGGGCGGGTCCGGGGGCGAGGTGTCCTGCTGCCTAGCAGGTTCACGTGTACTGGTGCAGGTGGGGAGGAGGGGAAGGAAGGAGCGCAGCAGGGAGCGCCAGATACGTGGAGGGGAGCGCGGGCGGCGCCTGGCTCGCCTCCGGCCTCGCCGTCGGTCACTGCCTGGGAGCGCGACTTCCTCCTCTGGGGGCCGACGTGCGGGGCGGGGAGGGGAGGGGAGGGGCGGGGCGGGAGACGCCCCCGCAGGGCTGGGCTCAAAGCCGCCCCAATGGGATTCGGTGCGGGGCAGCGGCTGCGCCCCGTCCCGGCGCCGCGCTCGGCCGCGGAGGAGGCGGCGCGGCCCGGGCAGCTGTGGCGCGGGGTCCGTCGAGGGGAGGCCGAGCCTGCCGAGCTGGCGCCCAGCGGGGTCATGGTGCCCGGCGCCCGCGGCGGCGGCGCGCTGGCGCGGGCTGCCGGACCGGGCCTCCTGGCGCTGCTGCTCACGGTCTGCGCCCCGCTGCGGCTGCAGGCGGAGGAGCTGGGTGAGTGGAGCGCGTCCGGCTGGCGGCGGGACCCGGGGCGCCGGGACCCGGGGCGCCGGGGGCGGGTTGCGGGGCGGGCCGGGCCGGGCCTCGGAGGACGGAGCGCGGGAGGAAGTCGGCCTCGCTGCCTGCCACCCGCGGAGTCCGGCTCTGCCGGCGGGGCTGGGGGCGAAGTAGGTTACTGCATTACGTATCGCTCCCCCACCAAACTCCTTCCTTCCCCCAAAACCGGAGAATCAACCTGGCGTCTCTGCACTTTGTCTCTTCGCCGCCCCCCAGCCCATTTCACGTAGTTTCCAGACTTCCTGACTCTGCTGGCCCCTTGCGAAGTGACCTGACCCCGAGGGTCGCCTTAGGGGACAGCCGTGTTTAGGGCGGGTTCTCTCCAGCCGCCTTTTGACAAAGCCGCTCCGCTGCCGGCGCTGGGCCCTCCCCTCCCTGCCGCTGCTCCTCCCGCGCGGAGTTGGAATCCTGGCGTGTGCGTTCGGGGCTCGTGCGGAATGGCCGGGGCACGTTTGCCGAGGTTGGCCTTGGACGCGGGCGAGCAGGCGGTGCTGCCACCTCCTCCCGGGTGTCCTGCTGGCGCCGCAAGTTGGAATCCTGTGGCTTCCTGTGTATCTGAGCGGGTAGACTCAGCCAGGCTGCTTTTTCTCTGGAGCTGGTCTTTGACTTGGAGTTAGACCTAATTAACCCACAACCGAGTTTACACTCTATCTGTCCAGCAGATTAAAGCAGCAACCCCCTTAACCAGCCCTGGGTGTCCCTGTTTCATTCATCCTCATTAATTAGTGTTTTTTTTTTTTTTTTCTTTTTTTTTTCGTAGCAAGGGCCAGCTTTCTGCCGAGTTGTTTCAGTGTTTCCTCTCCTCCCTTGCTCCTGGCCCTATATGCCTGAGCTTATTTAATGGCTCTGAGTCTATCCAGAATACTTTGACAGCTCCCCCAGCCACCGTGCTTTCTGGTGAAACAACAATCAAGACTAAAACCGGTGCTGGCATTTTTTTTTTTCGCTGAACTATGCCTCCATTCTGAAACGTTGATACTCGAGATGTTGGTGGTGGTTCCTGAGTTTATGTGACATACCAGTTTGTTTAAAAAAACAAAATCCCCAAAACGCTGAAGTTATTTTGTTTCGTACTGTAGCACAGTACTAGGCAGACTGTAAAATTATAACAAGTACGTAAGATTTTGTTAAATGCGTAGGACTTTTATAATGGATGTTTTAAATTTTTTTTTTCCCTCAACTCACTGTTGAAGGTGCACCTTTAATACTGTATGTCTATGAGAATCATTCCAACAGTATGTTCCTGTACTAATCTGGCCAAAGCTGTCACTTAATCTTTCCCAATAAAGTTTTAGATTTTGTATGGTCATCCAGGCTGTTAACTGGGCACTTTGTGAGAACAGTTCTCTAGGAACAAGTGTGATTGCTTAGATTCTTTTTAAAAACTTATTATCATTATTATTATTTTTGAGACAGGGTCTCACTCTGTCGCCCAGGCTGCAATGCGGTGGCACCATCTCAGCTCACTGCAGCCCGAACCTCCTGGGCTCAAGCCATCCTCCCGCCTCAGCCTCCTGAGTAGCTGGGACTACAGGGGCATCCCACCACACCTGGCTAATTTTTGTATATTTTGTAGAGACAGGGTTTAGCTATATTACGCAGGCTGGTTTTGAACTCCTAAGCTCAAGTGATCCGCCCCCCGCCCCCCGGCCTCCCAAAGTGCTGGGACAACAGGCATGTGGTTGCTTAGAGTCTTACTGGGCTTCAAATCTGAAACTTTATCGCAGTTCCCTGATGGAAGACGATAGTATCATTGGAGTTTCCATGAAACATCCTGTATATTCAGGATGTTAAAAGAACCAGTGAAGGAGCTGGTATTCAATCACACACGAAGAGTAAAGCTTAGATTTGAGACATTTACTGAAACACATCTAGGAATTCCAGTGCTGATACTTCTTGAGTGAAATATCAATTACTTTTGAATATTATTTTTGAATATTTCTCACATCTGTGATTTTCCCAACTAGCACTTGGTCACTTATTTTTTGAGTTTTCATGGAGTTAAGCGTGCACACCTATTTTTAGATCTTGAGATATACTTTTGGCTATATAATTGGATGGTGGTCATAAATGATACTAGTGCTTTCAGTATTTAGGAGAGAGCAGCTTTGTCTGTTTTTGGCGAGAAGAAAATAGCAATTTTTGCATTTAAGTTTCATTGTTTTTGTAGTCAGCTTAGCCTGGTGCTTCCTGGTTCTCCCAAGCTTCCCAACCTATCTGAGCTCTCATCTCCCTGGAGATGTATAAAGTTCCCACCCCTTATTTTGAATCAAATTCTAGTGGGTGACGCTTGGGAATATACACTTTGAAAAAGTTACCTCAGGTAATTCTGATTCTAATCAGCTATGAGACCGTGAAAACATTTTATAATGTTAGGGTTGTAATAAAATGCTACCATCTGTGTTATAAGCAATTTCGTGTTAGACTTTTATTTATTGTGTGGTTTTAGGAAACAAATGCCATAATTTAACCTCAATGTTTATAAGCCTAATCAGTACAATTAATTAAATATTTTTGTGTCAGAGTCTGATGACCCCATAAAGCTATACTGGGTCCTTTGCAGGGCAACTGTTTGCCTATCTGGTGTTTTTCTTGAATTACATTATTAAAAAGGTGTCCACCCCTCCCATTGTTTGCAGCCAGCCAGGTCCCAGGCATTTGGCTTTAGTGGCCAGAGCTTGGGATTATTTCGGCTCCTTATGCCCTGTTCCTCTGGATCCACTTAACTAAAGGTACATATTTACATAGATTGTTTCACAGAATTTTGACCTTTGATAATAAGACATTAAGTTGATCATTAGTTTTTATTCAACTTGTATAAATTCAAAGGTTTGGATTTAGTCCAAATTTACTTTGACATAAATTTTTGTAGAATAAAATACCCTTCATTTGTGTAATGAATTTCTGCAACCTAAAACTCTCTGCTTCTCTGTCCACCACAAGATTTGCAAATGGTTATTAGCTCAAGTTTTCCCCCTTGTGATATAAATGAATCAAAATGAGCGCTTGACCTCTGAGGAAACTTCTAAGTGTAGATTCAAATCTTGCATACTTAAAAATTCTTCAAAACCCTCTGCCCAACTCTTAATTTGTTATTTAGAAGGTCTGCTGTTAAATCATCTGTCGTTTATTTTGGGTTAGACATAGGATCAACTGATAGATGATGTTTTAGGTGAGTGGCTTTTTCAGAAGTCAGCACAAGTTTATTCAGTCACCTTCTGTACCAGTGTGTGCACTTACCCTTCTCTTGTCTCATCTGGACAGCCAGCCTTGTAGACTCTAAGATCCTGAGGGCAGAGACTGGGACTATATAGTCTTCGTCTTCCTAGTATCTGACAAAGGTGGTCAGTGTTCCTTGAGTTGAACTGAACAATCTCTTTGTGTTTAAGATGTATTTTCAAATTACTTCCTAACTAGTGGAAACCAAGTAATAAAGAGCCTGCTGACATTCTTTATAAAGGTGTACATCTGCTGCTTCTACTAATTAATTTTGTTTATCAAGCCCAGCTCTCTTGGCATGCTTATTTCTATATGTAAGGATGCCTTTTAAATGAAAATACAGCAGAAAGAAGGGAACAAGCCAGCAGAACAATATGTACAATATCTTTTGGCTCTAGTAGATATAATTTGTACACTCAGAAACAGTAAGTTATATATTAATATTTCAGAGAGGAAAGAGGTTATATTGAAGAATTCATTAAACAAATCAAGTGATATGTTTAAAGCAGAATTTGAACTCTGAATAATGTCCCAAATGGCTTTTATTAACTTTTCATGTTACAATTTGAACCCTTTAACCTTGTGAAACTGCCACAGACTTGAAAATCATATTTAAAAAAAAACCACAACTTGGAAACAAGTAAGGCATCTGACATTTATGAGGAATTATGTCTTATTTTTAAGACACATGGGGGCATTAACTTAACTGCAGCATTTAGCAAAGGTTTTAGTTGTGTTAAAGCAGAAAAAAAAGTTCGTTCTGGGAAATATATCCCATGGCGTTTCAGAACTATTTCTATGTGTGTCTTAAAGCATGAAGTCAACTCTGTACATATTAGAGCAATTAGTTATTTTTCTTTATTAAAATAAATCAATAAATGTTAGCTATCTTAGTATTCATGACTGTTTATTACTATTGATTTGACAAATATTGAGACCTCTTGGTTCTGTCCCCTCTACTGCCCCCCTGACCTCATTCCCTGAAATGCTCCCCCATACTCAGGCCTCTAGCCTTTTTTTTTTTTTTTTTTCTTTCTGTTTCTCCAAAAGGACAGGCACCATTCTACTTCAGAACCTTTGCACATGCTGTTCTTTCTGCCTGGAATAGTCTTACCCCAAATATCCACAAAGCTTCCTCCTCCTTCAGTGTTTGTTTAGATGTCGCCGTCTCAGGGAGAACTTTCCTAACCACTTGAAACCCTGTCTTCATTCCCAGAACTCCATGTTCCCCTTCTTAGCTTTCAGTTTTATCTAGAGCAGGGATCCCTAAGCCCTGGGCCGCAGACTGGTACCTGTCAGGGGCCCGTCAGGAGCCGGGCCACACAGCAGGACGTGAGCAACAGGTGATGGAGCATTACCACCTGAGCTCGCCTCCTGTCAGATCAGCCAGGCATTAGATTCTCATTGGAGCTTGAACCCGATTGTGAACTGCATGTTTGAGGCATCCAGGTTGCCGTGCTCCTTATGAGAATCTAATGCCTGATGATCTGAGGTGGAATAGTTTCATCCTGAAACCGTCCCCCTCCAACCCAACCCCATAAATGGAAAAATTGTCCTTCACGAAACTGGTCTCTGTTGCCAACAAGGTTGGGGACCACTGCTCTGGAGCGCTTACCCTCTTCCAACAAAGTGTATAATTTACACTTTAAATTGTCTGCCTTCCTCCTACTAGAGTATAAGGTCCATGAGGAGTTTTGTGCCTTGAACAGTGACCATATTGGGAGCTCAATAGGGGATGGGGACTTAGTGAGGACGGGGTAAGAAGGCAGTGAAAACACGATTCCTGCCCTGTAAGACTCAAACCTCACTCTAGTTAAGAAATCAAAACTGGCCGGAGGTGGCTCACACCTATAATCCCAGCACTTTGGAAGGTTGAGGCAGACTTGAGCTCAGGAGTTTGAGACCAGCCTGGGCAACATAGCGAAAACCCATCTCTAGTGAAAATACAATAAAACTAGCCAGGTGTGGTGTCCTGTGGTCCCAGCTACTCGGGATACTGAGGTGGGAGGATCTCTTGAGCCCGGGAGACTGGTTGCAGTGAGCTGTGATTGGGCCACTGTATTCCAGCCTGGGTGACAGAGCAAGACCCAGTCTCAAATAAAAAGAAGAAATTAAAACCTGGACACAGCGAAGTAATGAAATTGTATGTCTAATCTAACGTTGAATGTAAAAGTCTGAAAGTATGTATGCAAAATAGAGAAATTCATTCTGGCATATTAGAAATTTGGCATTGAGGGTGAAGGGAAAAATAGAGCCAGAATTTCAGACTGTTTTTTTTCATTAGACCGAGGAGTAGTTTTGCTTTTTTGCAAACTGAGGCGTCACGTGGATGTCATCTTCCAGATGTTCATTGTCTGCTTTGTATATTAAAAAAATAGTTGTTTGCCTTACTGGGTGAGGGAGACTTAATTTATGGGAAAAATAAAACAAACCCATGTGATGACTTCTTACCCGATGTGGAAATAGAGTCATGACTGTGAGCCCTGGTATGCTGAATCTAGAACCAACTGCCAAACTTGCCTTTCAGTGGGAGTTGAAGAGGAGGGGTTTTGAGGGGTTGGAGGATAAGCATTGCAGGATTCCCTAACATCCATGAAAGCAGAGATAAATCTCAGCCTCTTCTTTCACCACTAGCACCCAGTACGGTGCCTGGCACATAGCTGGCTCCAGATAACTAGTTCCTGAGTCAGCGCATGAATGCTGTGGTTGAGGTTTGAAAGAATTGAAAGGAGGGTAATATTCACTACGTTATTTTAAACAGAAATTGTATATATGGCTACTGTGGAGCGTTAGGAAACACTGTGCATATATTTAAGAAAATAACTAGGCCAGGCGGGGCGGCTAACTCCTGTAATCCCAGCACTTTAGGAGGCTGAGGTGGACGGATCACTTGAGTCCAGGAGTTCCAGACCAGCCTGCGAAACATGGCGAAACTGCCGTCTCTACAAAAAATACAAAAAATTGCCGGGTGTGGTGGCACACGCCTGTAGTCCCAGCTACTCGGGAAGCTGATGTGGGAGGATCCCTTGAGCCTGGGAGGCGGCTGTTACAATGAGCTGTGATGGTGCCACCATACTCCAGCCTGGGCAACAGAGTGAGACCTTGTCTCAAAAAGAAAAAGGAAAAAGAAAATAACTAAATTCAACTCTGAAAAGAACCGGGAATCTCCGAGACCCTTTTACAGGCAACAGCAGGAAAACTGCCATGAGTGAGGGACTGGTAGTCTTGAGATTAGAGGGAGGAACAAATGATCCCCTGATTTAGACCAGGGGTCCCCTACGGTCTGCTAATGCTTACACATTTAGGGCATCGGGGCCTACTTCACCTCAAAGACTATTTGGGGACAGTGTCTAGGCATTTGTGACATCAGCACTGTGTTAAGCCATATTGTCGTGTGTAACTTTACTGTTTACTGCCATTTCTACTTGATTTATTAATCTCATTCTTATTAGCTGTTTCCTTAGGAGCTACACGCTGTGTAATAATACACCCAATATTTGCAGAAATGTCTTGTGTCTTGTATATAATTATATATGATTGCATTAGTCTGTTCTGTGTTGCTATGAGGGAATATCTGAGGCTGGGAAATTTATAAAGGAAATAGGTGTATTTGGCTCAAGTTTCTGCAGGCTGTACAGGCATAGCATAAGCACGTGGTTGGCCTCTGGTGAGGGCCTCAGGAAGCTTGCAGTCATGACAGAAGGAGAAGGAGAAGTGCGTGCATCACATAGTGAGAAACAGAGCAAGAGAGATGCTCTTGACCATCCAGCTCTTGTGTGAAGTAATAGCAAGAACTCACTCATCACCAAGGGGATGGTGCCAAGCTGTTCATGAGGGATCTGTCCCTGTGATCCAATACCTGTCACCAGGCTCCACCTCCAGCATTGGGGATCGTATTCCAACATGAGATCTGGAGGGGACAGAACATCCAAACCGTATCAACAATAATTTTACGCTAGGTAGATTTTTTTGTAGGAAAAGCTGCAAAGGATAATATTGAAATAAGGGAACAGCTTAAGCAGCTCTGTGTTACCCCCATACCACCTCCCTTTTAAAAATAGAGCTGTGGGCCGGTCGCGGTGGCTCAAGCCTGTAATCCCAGCACTTTGGGAGGCCGAGACGGGCGGATCAAGAGGTCAGGAGATCAAGACCATCCTGGCTAACACGGTGAAACCCCGTCTCTACTAAAAAATACAAAAAAAAAAACTAGCCGGGTGAGGTGGCAGCGCCTGTAGTCCCAGCTACTCGGGAGGCTGAGGCAGGAGAATGGTGTGAACCCGGGAGGCGGAGCTTGCAGTGAGCTGAGATCCGGCCACTGCACTCCAGCCTGGGCGACAGAGCCAGACTCCGTCTCAAAAAAAAAAATAGAGCTGTGCTCGAGCTTCTTTTTTAAAAAACAAAAAAGAATAAATTTCTCTTAGGTTGGAGCTTTCTTCCCTACTTTCCCAATGATCTTCCCTAATGCTTACCACGGAAGCAGAGTAGTTGTGAAACAAAGTAGGGTATCAATAAATAACATTGTCCTGATATATCATAATCTTGGAAAATGTTACACATGGAACCACTGAGGACATGTTTTGGTTCTATATATTTTTGTAAATACACACACACACACACACACACACACCTATAGCAAATACATGTGTGTACACACACATTTACTATTGTTTTTATTAAATATTGTGTAGACACAAAATTATAGACTGAATAAAGGTATAAAGAACAACAATAAAACTAATACCTGGGTCCCCCCTCTGCTGCCTAGTCTGTGTATGCTTTTATATTCTGCTTTTTTAAACCTATGTTTTATTGAAAGTTTTTGTTAGTTGGAAAAATTCCATCTTTGTATTTATTTTAGAATTTGCCTTGAAGTAAACCAAAAACTTATTTCTAAGTCATTTATTGTTATTGAGAAATGTCTAATGGGAAAGTGGAATTTTTGTCTGGGCAAACTTATAATCGATGTGTCTTGTCAATGTTTTTGTTTTGTTATTCAATTAACTCTTACTAAGGGAGTCAGAAATAATTAGCCTATTCATACTTTATTTGAGAAAAGCACATAAGTTTAAATATACTAAGTGTCAGAAAGTCAAGGTGTATTTTTTTATCCTTCTTTGTGAGATTCCTCATTTGTATTGAATGGATCAGGCTTGTTCATTGTTAGACTATTTGGAGTTTACCTTTGTTGAGACCCACATTAGTTTTTATAGTCAGCATCTTCAAACTCAAATGATAACTGCTATTGTGGCCTTTTTATTCAGTGTTCAACATATTTACATTTACTGAAAAAGAATAGTCTTTATTTTCTTTCATCACAAAATTAAAATCCTTGAAAACTAATATATGGCTCCATTTTTGCATTTGAGCACGTTTAGTGGCTGTGCTTAAAGGTGGTGTGTAAATGATTTTTATGAAGCACAGTATTCTTGAAAAACAAAGGAAAGAAAAACTTCATTTCACTATTATTTCTGACAGAAAACAAGACAAAAGGATATTAAAAGTGTGA
Organism: Piliocolobus tephrosceles; assembly: GCF_002776525.5. NCBI lineage: Eukaryota > Metazoa > Chordata > Mammalia > Primates > Cercopithecidae > Piliocolobus > Piliocolobus tephrosceles. The sequence goes on along the minus strand of NC_045438.1, from coordinate 4,894,528 downwards.
TGTCCAGTTAAATTTGAATTACCAAGGCATAAACTTTCCTACAGGGTAAATGGATAAACATCTAAGCGTTTGTTGCCTAACTTTTAAATGGCTGAGTGGATTTAATTCGGCCTTTTTATTGCTTTTCACAAAAGAAAGTTTGCCTCATATGAAAATGTGGTTGATTTCAGCCCAAAAGAGAAAACTGTAGAGACTTAATGACCCGTGGGACCACTGGAACTTGAGGTTCTATACTGAATGCTTCCATTCTGAGGATTTTAGAATGGAGGCTGCTTATTTTGAGAATAAAATGAACCAAAGTTTGCCCCCACCCCGCCCACCATTTTTTTGGGATCCCTGGAAAGCTCCGGGCTTTGCCAAGAGACTAAAATAGGAGATGGCCTATTGCAGATAGAGAAATGGCCCTGTACCTCCTGTTGCTGCCAGCTCAGAAGGGTCTACAAGTCTTTTGAGACTTCAAAATCTGTTAATAAACTAAAAATGTATTAAGGATTTCTTGACTTTTTTCCTATTTCATTTGAATCTCTAAATATTTTCTTGCATAGCCACAATGTAATGAGCACACCTAAGAACACTAATAGTTGTTCTTTAATATCATCTAATACTCAAGTCATATTCACATTTCCCAAGCTGTCCTAAACATGTCTTTTAACCTCTGGTTTGTACAAACAAGGATCCAAACAAGGTCTACATATTAGTTATTATGTCTCTTTAGTCACTTTTAATCTATCGCTGACCCCCACCCACATACTTTTTCTTTTCCTTCAAGGAAACCAGGTTCAGTTCTGTGACACAGCTCACATCCTAAAGTGTACTCACCACTTCAGAGTAGTTTATCTTTTACTTGGTGCACTATCCGTGTATTTCTGTATAAGCCCGAAATCTGACCTAACGACTGGATTAGATTCAGACTAAGTGTTTTTGGTAAAAGTACTCAAAGGTGCTATGTACTTCTAATTGTATCACAATAGGACGCATAAATTATTATTATTGTGATTATTGCTTCACTTTTAGTGATGCTCAGAATCACCAGTGACTTTAAGAAGTGATACATTGATCTCTCCATTATAAAACTGCCATTTCTCTATGACTTACAAGTAATTTTTGGAATGTTAGTTTCTTACTCAATAAAAGTCCTTCCCCATCAACAGTTCACTCGATGGTTTAAGCATCCAGTCACTGTTGTTGCTTGTCCAGTCTGGTTTTTCATATAGACAAATTTTAAACCTCTATCTTCATATGTATTTTGAATCGTTGTATGTTTTTTACATCGAATTTTTTTTTTTGATACGGAGTCTCGCTCTGTCCTCCGGGCTGCAGTGCAGTGGCCGGATCTCAGCTCACTGCAAGCTCCGCCTCCCGGGTTTATCTCCTGCCTCAGCCTCCCGAGTAGCTGGGACTACAGGCGCCGCCACCTCGCCCGGCTAGTTTTTTGTATTTTTTAGTAGAGACGGGGTTTCACCGTGTTCGCCGGGATGGTCTCAATCTCCTGACCTCGTGATCCGCCCCTCTCGGCCTCCCAAAGTGCTGGGATTACAGGCTTGAGCCACCGCACCCGGCCTTTACATCGAATTTAATCCCAACAATTCTGAGAGCTGTTGAGGGAACTGAGATTCAGAGAAACAATTATTTACCCAAGACACATTTACTTTGTGTGTCCGAAGTGGAACCCAGGCATATACCTTACAATTCTAAATGCCTTGAAATGGTTTCCTGCCCTTTGTCTCCAAGGATACCCATCATATGTTCCTATCCAGGGGAGAAAAAGAAAAGAAGTCATGGGGGAACACAGTTTGAGGGGGTTACTTATGCAATTAAGCCTGAAATTCACAGTCTTTGGTTTCTTAGAGGTGATCACATTTGCCATAGAAATACTAAGATTTTTTTAAGTCCCAGCTGGCAGCTAACCATTGCTTTTAGAGCATCGCAATACATCCAGCAGTGCAGAATATGGAATGTGCAAAAGTAGTACAATTTTCAGGACTGGACTGTGATATGAGTTTTATGAGATTTATTTTTTCTCTCTCATGTTTCATACCTTATTAGATGTATGATAAGATACCATCTGTCTCCCTACTGAGATTTGCTATTTTCTTGTCAGTAAACCTTGATTGCTTGTTCCCTGAATATGGTGCATAAATCTACGCTTGCACAAACCTTCTCATCCTATTTCTTTGTTTATTTTCCTCAGTATGCCCAAGTAATTCCTGAATTGACACTTTTATCCAGGTTTCAGAAATGTCATTTGGCTTAACTATAGATCCGGGAACTTATTGTCTGTCCTAGACATATAAATGAAATCTGGAGTGAAAATAAGTATCAGATACAGATGTGTTCCAATTGTAGGAATAGATATTAAAATTAAACCATAAACACTTTTATCTTGAGGATTTTCTTTCACTTTAAAAAATATTCATGGCAATAGACTATATCTTACAGGATCCAATAGAATAGTCACTAATAAGAGCTTTTTGGAAGTGTAGTATTTCCAGACCCTGCATTTTGACAAGATCCCCAGGTGATTCGTTTGCATACTGAAGTGTGAGAAGCAGCACTTTAATACACTGACACCTTCTTTTACAAAGCATCTTTGAGGAGCTAAGCGAAGTGAACAACCTTTGTTGGAAGTAAAATAGGCACCTCTCATTAGACCTTTCCGTTAACAGTCTAGTAAAGAGTGCTTCAATGATGAAAAGAAGGGGAGGATAGAACTTCTCATAACATAATTTTTACAAAAAAAAAAAAACCCTCCTCATTAAACATGACTATTTTTCTTATGTTAATTTTGAGACAAAAAGAGTATGACTACAAAAAACTAAATGTCAGTTATGCTGCTCAGCAGTAATGTGAGGTTGGACAATGTCTTAAATATCGCTACCTCAGTTTCGTCACCACTTAGGCAATAGTGGCCGTAGAGCATGTGATTCCATTCCATTGTCTTTGAAGTCAGACTAGTTTCAGGTTAGGATCTGATCCCAGCCCAGCCACATGGGCTGAGTTACTCTGCATCTCAGAGCCTTGACTCCTTCATACACAGAATAGAGATAGTAAGAGGGATGTGTGGTGAAGAAGGGTATTGTGGACTTCAGTTTTGTTGTATAGGAGATGTCCTATCTTACAAGCTACTGGGTATACACTTTGATGTTTGTGAAATTACTCTTTGTATATGTATATCTATATCTATATATATGTGTGTGTGTATATAAATGTGAAATAATTTGTAATCAATTTTTAAAAACTATCATCATCAGATATGGTTGTCATGAAGGCTAAATAAGGTAATATAAAGTCCTTAGAACACTGTATCTGCTACTTTTTACAATGAATTTCTGGTAAATGCTAGTTTTTAGTAAGGGCCCTTTCATCATTTTATTTTTTTCCTTTCCCAGTTTTAAAAAAACTATTATCTGTGAAAGTGAAGACTCACATCTATGTGCAAAGGAGAAATGTTTACAGTTTTAATTTATAAAACTCAGTTTAACTTTGTCTTTACTTGGTAATATTGGATTTTCTGGACTCCATAGAGAAAAGTCAGTATCAGTTTTATACTTTATCTGAATACTGGCAGTATGCATATTTAACATGAAACCAAGGTTAGAAAGATAGCATGTTTTAGTGGCGGGAAAGATTTCTTGACTTACCTTCAGCTGAAGCAGTGGCAGCTTGGATATTACATCAACATCCTGACATTAGTAACAAAGGTCAGCAGCCTCTTTTCTCTGACTTCCTTATTCTAAGCATCTATTGAACAGAGATAAAACAGTTCTCTTAGAATTGTTTTGCTGTACAAACAAGTTTTTTTTTCTTAAAAGTCTTCTTTGAAATTAAGAAACTTCTCTTAACCAGTGTGTCCAATTCGTTGTAGATGCCCACAAAGCACTTATAACTTAATAACAACAGTGGGAAAAGTCTTGCTTTTGAATCGAGTCACATAATATAATTTCAGTACCATTTTTAGAACCCCGGAGGCCAGAGTCCACTTCTCCACATAAGATCTTTAATCCCAGAAGCCCTATCATAGGACGTCTCTGTGTGTCCCACTTGCGAGAGTCTAACCCAGGAGTTCACCAGTATGTCTCACAGAACCCTACTCCCAGGAGATGCCCCAAGAGGAAAGAGTTTTCTGGGAAATGCTGTAAACTGCAACATGCATCAGAGCTTCGCTGTGCATTCTAAGGGCTTTGAGATGTTCTGTGGTAAAGAAAAAGGTGGGATTCTGCAAGCTTACTGACCTTGCAGCTCTTTTGAGGAGGGTGAGGGCATAACCTCCTGGTGAACCGCCCAGACTAGTACCACAGTGTCTACTTCAGGACATGCTGACATAGCAGTAAGTGGGCATTAGATAAATACTGGGAAATGCATTCTAATTAGACTTTCTCAGCCGATGAAAGCACACGCACACAGCCTCATTCATCTTCACCACACCCAGTTATGGTTGGTAATTTTACAGATGAGGAAAATTGATACACACTAGATGGGGGATTTCTTAGGATCATACAGCCAATGGGTAATGGCATTTGGACAAAGTCAGCTAATTCAAAGCAATATTTTTGATACTTTAATAATGTGTAGAATTTTAAGATAAAAGTAGTAGCAGTGAATATATTGAACTTTTACTATAAGGTTGCCTCTTTGCTTGATACTTTGCTTTTATTAGCATTCTCCCTTTTAACGCTCATGAAATTGGGCACTATTGTCTTTATATTGCGGATGACGGAATTCAGTTTTACCTTAGAGAGGTAAAAAGACTCACCCAAGGCCACAAAACCAGTGTTAGACAGGGCTGTGCCAGAATCCAGGTTGTAACCATTATGCTCTGTCACCTCCCAAGTATATGGAAATAATTTATGAATTAGGAAATGATAGGTGTGTCAACTCTCCTCCCCCACATCCACAAGCCTTCTACTAATCTTCTGCTTTTCAGCAGAAGTCTGAAGACTGGAGAGTGACCAAGAACTGCAGTGTTAACTGATTTTACGTATAGCACATTAAAGAATAGCATTGGGTAGATTTGGGGATTTTTTTCCATTGGTAGCAAATTATGAATCTTTTAAATATTTTAACATGGTAATCATCGATGTCTTTGGACACTGATGGAAGTAACCCCACATTATTTAGGGAATCAGAGAGGAGTCATAGATAGGACCTCTTGAAATGATTTGATTCATTTTCATACATTCAGATTGATTTATTTTAAGTGATACTTTTAGCTGATAGGAATGTTGAAAGTTTCCACGGAGAGACTTTTGACACATTCCTTGTGTTTCCTTTTATTTTACTTTCAAATGTTTCATATGCTGAGTCAACAGCATTATCAACCTCATTAGATCACTAGTCATATCATTAGCATCTATTTTATATGTGGTGAGAATAAAGTTGAAAGAGATTGTCAGTTTTATAAAACATGGCCATGTGTTTCTAGTCTATAGCTGTAACTTCTTTCAGCATAGTATTATCTGTATTCCTTTCAGAAAAACTAAATATTTTGAATAATTATTTGGTTTTTTCATTACAAGTTCTGTTTTGCCTTTGTTCATTCTCACATAGCAACTGAGGCCCTTTTGCCCCTGTTTTTCTTTTGCTTCCGGCAGCATACAAGGTAAAAAGCTAAGCACAATTGAAGAAGAGCAAAGTTTCTAAGGCTGAGAATGGAATTAATGATACCTTGGAAAATCGGTTTGCCCTACCATCAGACAAAACTCTGTAATAACTGCAGGCTGTCCTTTGTGGTTGAAAAGATTGTAGTCATCAAGAGCTCACTTGATCTTAGACATGGGAAGAAATTTTCTCACACCCACACATGGATGATTGTATATGTGTTGAGACTTGTTGTAACTTGAATATTAGAAGAGCAAGGATACAACTAATGAAATCATGTTTCTAGAAATGGTTTTACTCTTGTGATATTTTAGAGCACTCTTTCCCAAGTTGCAGGTTGAGACCCATTAATAGGTGATGAAATCACTTCAGTGGGCACAACCAGTATGCTTTAACAAAAACAAAAATGAAGCCTAATAGAATAGGAAATAATCACAGTGCATTACATGTAATAAAATAATTGTATCACTTAATTTTTGTTCATTGTTTATGCATGTGTATGCATATGTGATTACTTGGGGTGTGATAAAAAAAAATCTGTGTTCTAACTATAGGCCATAATAATAATTTTTTTAAAAAGCTTGAGTTTTCTGTCTTACTCTAGGGACTAGTTAATAATCAATCTAAAAAGTATAATTGCACTATTCATTTTACTCCACCCAAATCATTCTCCAAGAAGTACAATTCAGTTACAAGTTTTCTTTTAAAGTCTAATCATGCTTTTTAGTATTGCAGAACTTAGTCCATACCAGGTATATCTTATTTTTTGCTTTTCTTTTAGTGGAACATGATTTCTTATCAAAGGGAAGTAGTCTTTTAGGGAAGTTATTGTTTTCCTTTCGTAGTGGATGGAATTAAAGTAGACTAAATAAAGGATTGGCTTGTGTATACAGGCATCTAGGATTTGTTCTAAGCTTATTTAGAAAGTAGCATTATATCCACAATTCCTGAATAGCCGATGTTAAAGGCTAAAAGGTAGAGACCTATTTATTAATTTCAGGCATTTGGAGAATAGAGACTGAGTCCATATCTCTGTATTTGTACATGTCAAGTTAGTCTCAATAATTTGCTTGTTAATATATGTTTCTCCTCCTGACTGTGGACTTCTTGAAGTGAGAACTACAGTATACTATGTTCCTAGTTGTTTGTTTCCTGAAATTTTAATGACAGTCCGAGACTTCTTCCTATCTGTATTATGAGGCTAATGTTGAAAGTAGCCTTTAGTGTTACAAAGAATGTTAGGTGAACTTGGTAGGGTTAATTATATTATTTTTCTGCTTTATATGTATTCATATTATGGAAAATTTAGAAGATAAATGTATAAATAAAATGAAAATCACTTGTAAACTTATACCATAGAAGTAAACACTTTAAATATTACATATCTATACGTGTACAATATATTCTGTTTTAAAGTGTTTTTATGTCAAATATTCTTCTAAAACATGAGTAACTTCCTTAACTTCATGTTGCTTGGAGATATCAGGCTATTCTTTTCTAATTTAGATTGTTTCCAAATGTTCAGAATTAAAATCTGTATACTTAAATTCTATACATAGATCACTTTGGGAGTTCTAAAATATTCATGAATACTTGCGCCTTTTTACAGAATCTAAGCTTCATATATCCAGTTTTATTCTTGTAAATTGTTTTGAGGAAGTGGTGGTCAGTGTCACACACCAGCTGTGGCTCCAAACAGACACCAGGATTTAGGCCCATTACAGAGAGACCACCCTGCAAGTATTCTATAGTCCAGAGGAGCTTTCAGTCTAGAAGAGGAGGAAATGATACTTAGTTTAGTCATCATGTGCTTTGGCAAGAAATTACAGTCGAAAGGAAGGAACAGATAAACATTGTTTAGTAGCCACTTTGAAGAGTGGTCAAATTCCGTATGGCAAAACTTCCTCCTCCCGTTTTCATTGCCCGTTCCCCCTATTTTGGTGTTAGATAGGTGGCACTTTACTGTGTCACTGCCCACAACCCTACTTGGAGTTTAGCCATAAGACCATGGTTTTATTTTTTTCCCTTAAAGATGGATCTTTATTTCTTTTAATTTTTAATATTTTAATTTAATATTTCTTTTAATTTTTAATTTTTAATTTTAATATTCTTAGAACCGTGAGCCCTCATCATTCAACCCTAGCAACCGTCAACATTTCTCCATATTTTTTCATTTATTCTGCTTCTCCCCTTTTTTTCCAGGTATTTTAAGACAAATCCTAGACCTTATGTCATTTCAGCCCTACATATGTCAGTAGGCATCCCTCAAAAAAATGGCATTTTCTTATGTAGCCTCAATACTATTATCTCACCTAATAAAATTAATAATTATCTGAAATTATTTAATATCCCAATTATCTATTTAAAAGATTTTATAAGGTTGGTTTTTCAAATCAGGATTCAAGTAAGTCTCACTTAATTGTTATGGCACATAAGTGTCTTTTAAATCTAAAATAAACACTTCTTTGTGTGTGCCTCTTCATTTAATTCAATCCTGAAGAAACTAGGTCAACTGTATTTCATAGAGATCTTTTTATTGCAGATCTGTTTAAATGCTTTAATTTAAAAAAATTTAGGCCAGGTGCAGTGGCACACACCTGTAATCCCAGCATTTTGGGAGGCCAAGGCGAGAGGATCGCTTGAGTCTAGGAGTTCCGGACCAGCCTGGGCAGCATGGTGTAGCCCCCGTCTCTACCGAAAAAAAAAACAATCAGCTGAGTGTGGTGGTGTGCGCCTGTAGTTCCAGCTACTTGGAAGGCTGAAGTGGGAAGATTGCTTGAGCCCCAGAGGTCGAGGGTGCAGGGAGCAGTGATCGTGCCACTGCATTCCAGCCTGGGTAACAGAATGAGACCCTGTCTCAAAAAAAAAAAAAAAAAAAAAAAAAAAGAGAGAGGAAAAAGCATACAGGATAACAAAATACGAAGAGTATAAAAAAGTATAAAATAGAAAATGTAAAAGCCTCCTCATTTCCATCCCCAGCCAGGCAAACTTGATTGACATTCTTTTTCCAATTCTTTAATTAGCCTTTTTATTTTCAGATCATTTTAGATCACATGCAATTGGAAGAACTAACACAGAGATACTGTATACCTTTTACCCAGTTTCCCTCAATTATAACATCTTTGCAAACTACAATACCATATCGCAACCAGGATACTGACATTGATACATAAGACAAAGAAGGTAAACTAATAGATTTTTAAGTAACTTTTGTCTTCTTTGTCAGTGATTGTCAATTAGAGAGTCAGGCTATGAGAGGTAGGCTACCTGAGTGTCAGAATGAAGTCATAAGAATAATGCTTCTCCCCATCTCTACTAAAAATATAATTAGCTGGGCACGGTGGTGCCTGCCTGTAATCCCAGCTACTCAGGAGGCTGAGGCAGGAGAATCACTTGAACCTAGGAGGCAGAGGTTACCGTGAGACGAGATTGCACCATTGCACTCCAGCCTGGGCAACAAGAGTGAAAATCCATCTCAAAAATAAATAAATAATGCTTCTCTATTGGTTTTCATGTGTATGCATCTCCCTTCTTCAACACATGACATTGTAGGCATTTTGTCTCCCTAGCAGTTTTTCATTTTACCCTTTGGCGTCTTTCTACCTAATCCTTTGAAATCACCCAAACTGTGGGAAATTCGTGATGTGGTTAATACCCATGGAATAAACTTATTATATTAGTCTTGCCACAGAAAACTCCATAAATAGTCTACTTCCATAGGTTAGAGTGATATTAGAACTTCTGATGACAGTTTGCTTTTTAATAAATTAGGACTCAGCACTTATTTTGCAATTTAGGTCTTTGGCAGAACAAAGACTCATGGGGTTTTGTTCTGATAGTTAATGGAAGAGAGAAATTTTCCCAAGGAAGTACAGATCCCCAGGCAAAGTAACGATGGAAATGTTGATGATTTGAACTTGCCTGCATTGTGCCAGCATTGCTGGGTAAAGAAGTTTCCTCTTGGGCCTTAGAGTGGAAGTGGTGGAAGAGAAATATAATTACAGGGCTGAATAAAAGTGATACCCTGGCCGGGTGCAGTGGCTCACGCCTGTAATCCTAGCACTTTGGGAGGCTGAGGTGGGCGGATCACAAGGTCAGGAGATGGAGACCATCCTGGCTAACACAGTGAAACCCCGTCTCTACTAAAAATACAAAAAATTAGTCGGGCATGGTGGCGGGCGCCTGTAATCCCAGCTACTCAGGAGGCTGAGGCAGGAGAATGGCGTGAACCCGGGAGGCAGAGGTTTCAGTGAGCCGAGATCCTGCCACTGCACTCCAGCCTGGGGGACAGAGCGAGACTCCATCTCAAAGAAAAAAGTGACACCCTAAGATTTTCCCTTGCTGACACGTTACTTTAAAAAAATAAAATTTAGAATATGATAGTCACATGTAGGTTGATTCATATAATTGCTCCTTATTTTATTTAACTGTGTTTTCTGGAAAAAAAGTTTTTCTCTTCTTTTATGAAAGGAGAATTTCATAGTCCTAAGAAAAGTGACATTTAAATATTTGACCAGGAGATTTCTTGGTGGCCTGGAGAGGTTGTGTGGTGTTTATATTTAGATGCATATTTGTTTGTACTAATTACCCTAGGATTGCTTTATGGGGGTGCTCAAAATAAATGCCTACAAAGGTAGGGCAGGTAATACAAGTGAGTAACAAGGACCTGGTGAAGGACTAAGGTGTTTGGCTCCTTTCAAGGGACAGCCACTGTATCATTAGCCCTGTGAGAATGCCCGATCATGTGGTTGCCACGTCTTTCAGTTGTTGTTGTTGTTGTTGTTGTTATTGTTGTTGTTGTTGAGATGGAATCTCACTCTGTCACCCAGGCTGGAGTGCAGTGGCGTGATCTCAGCTCACTGCAACCTCTGCCTCCTGGGTTCAAGCGATTCTCCAGCCTCAGCTTCCCAAGTAACTGAGATTACAGGCTTGCGCTACCATGCCTGGCTAATTTTTGTATTTTTAGTAGACACAGGGTTTCACCATGTTGGCCAGGCTGGTCTCGAACTCCTGACTTCCGGCGATTTGCCCACCTTGGCCTCCCAAAATGCTGGGATTACAGGCATGAACCACCACTCACAGTTTGTCCTTCAGTTTTAAAGAGAAACTATAAATTGTATTTTTTATTAAAGCCCTTTAAAGCTGACAAATAATTCAGATGTTAAATCAAAGCCCTGTGCACTGTGTGCTCCTGCACAGTATGCTTTTCTCGAGTATCATTTTCATTTAATTCTTGGCAATTTTATGTTTACCAACTGCCAGGGAGCCCAAGGAATTTAGCTGTCACCTCAAACTTAACCAAACTTACAACCTTTATCCCTAAACCTACTCCCTCTCCGGACTCTTTTTGCTATTTATATTGGCCTCAGTGTTCCAATCATTTCTGGACTGAACAAGGCCTTGGTGTTTTTTCTTCTCTTGTCCTTCCCACTATAATTCCCCAAAACCTGAGTCTGTTGATTTTGTCTCAAGAATTTCCCTGTTTTCTGTTCTCTTCCTTCCTGTTCCAGCTACCCCCATTGCTAGCCCGCCTACTGCTTCTCTGATCCAGATTCTGTCCCCATTCTAGTTCCTGTAGCATTGTCCAGCCAGGTTGATCATCTTTTTCTATTACCTCTTTTGTTATCTTCCTACTCCAAAAATTCTATGTATCCTTGTTGCCTACCATGTCAATTTCACTCATTCTGCCTAGATCTCAGGGCTTCATAGTAGTTTTATCTTGGCTGTCTAAATTTCCCCCCGGCACTCCTTAACCCATTGGTCCATTAAGCCAACTCTACTTCCCCAATTCAGCCTCCTTTCAGGGGCTGCCAGGAATCTTGTGGGAGTTTCTGGATAATGGGTAGATCCTTTCCCTAGGCCTTGGCTGTTGAGATGACATGGATTCTGGAGTTTTTAATTTTTTTTTTTTTTTTAAATTAACTTCTATTACCATTTGGCCCCGACACCTCAAGGCAAGAAGGAAGTGGAATAAAGGAAGACTCCAGGTGTATCCAACTCTAATTGGGTTAGAGGCTGGGAGGGGAAGAAGGCTGCTTTGAAGTCCTCAGATTCCCAGTATACCCAAGTTGAGGCTTCTCCATCAGAGACTTTGGGATGGAGAGGTCTTATTTTACTACCTTTGAGAGTTCCTACTTCAGCAGCTTTCTGCTTCTCTCCCTCCAGCTGAGACCAGAAATTTTTGCTTTGAAACGTGAAGCTATACTAACCACAGGCATTTTGCAACCTAAATGCAGCGTATGCTCATTCTCCTCGCAGCCCACCTAGTTGTGCATGTCCTTAGATAGTTGTGTGATCGACTTGGCCACTTTAATCAACTAGAACAACTTGTAGGTTAATAGGTGAACTTCCCTATTCAGAAAAGTCTTCAGATAATGTCTTGTTTTGATGAAATGCTGGTAATTTGCTGAAACATTCTTTCTTGCCTCTCTCCTTTGCATTTTGTTTAGACCCCTGATGTATATAACACATAGCACCTAGAATTATAGTTATCTGAATGTGTGACTATTTGCCATTTTACTCTGAGTTCTATGAGGTAGCAAGGTGCTGCTTTTGGGTTCCCAGCTTTTAACACCATGTCTGGTTATGAAAAGCACTCAACAGAGTAGATCCTTGACATTTTCTGATTGTACATCCCAAGTCTGTGAGGAACCTTAGAATCTGTGACTGTCGTTAACTACGACATACATTTCAAATGATTATTAGGCCCAGTCCCCAACTAAATAACTTGCAGCTAAACCGAATTATGTCAGCTTAAGCCTCAGATTCTAACAGGAGCATTTTCTGTACTTTATCTCATTTAATCAGCACAACCACCTTCTACAGAGAATAATATTTTTTCTCCATTGTGAATTATTATATGACATCGACTTTGGGAGTGGCTTGGCAAATGCATGCAAGGCCTGCTGAGCAAGTTTGGATGGGTGAATAGATAGATTATTAGAAAAAAATAATGATTAAATGATTTGTTTCCTAACGGCTTTCCATTCTGATATGTGAAACATTTTGATCAACAAGAAGATAAAACTGGAAAACAAGAGATGAAATAACAATAGATACTGTTTAATAATTCAATCTTCTTTTTTGTTTTTTGGTTTTCCTTCTCCCCCCAAACAGTAAAATACATAACTTGGAGATTGTACTGGACTCTCAGTCCTCAGTAAGAATTAATTACCCTTTCTTATTTTATTCTCCCCCCGCTTTTTTTCTTTACCAGGTGATGGCTGTGGACACCTAGTGACTTATCAGGATAGTGGTACAATGACATCTAAGAATTATCCCGGGACCTACCCCAATCACACTGTTTGCGAAAAGACAATTACAGTACCAAAGGGGAAAAGACTGATCCTGAGGTTGGGAGATTTGGATATCGAATCCCAGACCTGTGCTTCTGACTATCTTCTCTTCACCAGCTCTTCAGATCAATATGGTAAGAAAAGAGACCTGGGTTTCTCTGGGAATCAAAATTTTCAATATTTGCAGAGAAGGGCAAGTAGTGTGTTAATGAACACTATATCCCGAGAAGATTAGAAGAGAAACTTGCTTGTGTAAGCTCTTGGGGGGAACTTAGAAGAATACATTTGCTTCATAAGCTGAAACAGCAAAAGACATCTAAGGAGATGTGAACCTTGTGTGTGTCTCAGAACCTTTGTTTGAGTGTCAGGGCTGTTGGGGAGAGAATTGGAGATACGTGACATTTGGTAAACCATCTACAGTTCATTATTCACTTGACAAATATTTATTGAATAGAACAGTGACTGTGTTTCAGGTACTCTGTCAGGAACTGGGATGTAACAGTGAAAAAACAAAGTTCCTCTATGAAACTTGCATCTGCGCGGAGAGGAAGGCAGAAAATAAGCAAATGCATCTGTAGTATGAGAGATGGTGAGAAAGAAAAGAAATAACGAAAACTAAGGCATGCAAAGGTGACGTAGAGCCTGCCTTTGTTTTTGTGCCACTTCCAATGGGATGGTAGGGAGGCATCATCAGTAAGTGGACATTTGAGCAGAGACCCAAAATGAGGTAAGGGAATGGACTGTTTAGGTATGACTGGGTTCAGAGTTTTCTGGGGAAGAAAACAGCAAGTGCAAAGGTCAGTTTCCTAAGTAGCCTTTGAAATTTAGTGTTTTGTGCTTTGAGATGTGCTGTTAGCCCACTGGAACCTGAAATCACAGTCACAATGGCCCTTTTTGATCCTGAGCCCAAGGAAATTGGGCAGTTTGAAAACGATAACAAGATCTTGCATACATTCTTTTGAGTATAGAGATTTTGTGAAATTCTCTGTGCACACAACTTTAAAAATGATACAAGTTTTAGGTAAAATCCTGTCTGCCTGCTAGCTCTACTGATAATTTCTCAAACACTCACAGCTTTCTCACCTGTCTTGACCTTTGCACCCAGAGTTGCTTCCTCACTCCTGCTGCCTCTTGCTACAGTTTAGAAGCCCAGACAAGCCCTGTGATGATTCAGAGATCTAAACCAGCTCCCATGGGATAAAAAGATCTAAGATTGTTTTTTCATCCCTAGGAACATTGTCTGTTTAATAATGGTTGAGTTACTCCAACAGAGTCAAGATGGTAATTTCCATATAATTGTTGGTAACTTTTTCACTGTAGTTTGACTCAAATGGGCAGGATGACACTTCAGGGATGCTGAAGGCCCCTGGGAACACTTACTGTTCCATTACCTCTGGTAATCTGATGTGTGTTAACTTATGGAGGCATTTGTCAGGGAGTCCCTCAGTAGCCAGGAGGTTTCTTTCAGATTTTGAGGAGGGGGTGAGTGTCAGAGATGCAGTGTGAAAAGTGATGCAGAGTGCTGCAGGGCCGGTAGCAGCTTTTCCACACGGGTCTCTTTGGGGAAGCATCTGCCTTGCCAGGAAGATGAGCATTTAATTCCACCTGCTGACATAACAGTGGCGGAATCATTCTGTTGCATAAGACTGTCACGTCAGAGGCTGAAGTGAGAGCAACTAAGGGAAGCAAATCCTCCCAAAGCAGGATGTGGAGAATGGATGTGGCTTTCCCACACCAGGGAGTTTCCTCCATCATCTTTGAGATATATTCATAAATATACACAAAGGCAGAAAAGGTCGGGGCGGTGGCTTATGCCTGTAATCCTAACACTGGGAGGCCTAGGAGGAATGATCGCTTGAGCTCAGGATTTCAAGCAATCCAGCCTGGGCAACATGGTGAGACCCTCATCTCTACATTATAAGAGAAAAAAGACAGAAAATAATGGAATTAACTACATATCTCAAGCTAGCTTGCAAGGTGATCATAATCTGCCTCCTCTTTTCTAGATTCTTGAGCTTTCAAGCTTAGATTTGTCACTAGAAAATGAATAATGAATTGCAATTCATTGATAGCGATGAAGCCAAGTAATTTTTCTCCTTGAATTCTTTTCTGTATAAATTGAATGTTTGTCTTTTGGAAATAAAATGTATACTCATTATAGAAATAAATATATTCAGTGCCTGTTGTATGCCAGGCACCTGCTTGGCTCTTACATATACTGTCTAGAATCCCCTAATCCACCTTCCAAGGTAGATAATCAATGCCTTCCACAGATAAGGAAACTGAGGCACAGTGTGATTAGGTTAACATGCCCAAGATCCCAAGACTCTACAATTGGGGTGAAAGAGAGATTTATATCTGTGTCTCTGTGGCTGCAAGACACCTACTCCCACTGCTGTTGTCTCCTGGTTTCACCATCACCAAAAAACCACATTGCACTATCATCCTTCCCGGGTGATAGTGCCGCATTATTACATTATGTGGCAATTTCGTCTAAAACACAAGAAGTAGGTAGTATTTTTGATTGAGGATATGCTTAAGATAAACTATGTAATGATGCTCAGAATTTCTCTCTTTTGTGGCTACTTTAAAGATTTCCGGTAACCAAAAACACTAACCCGACCTATATTTTAACGTAGTTAAATAAACCCCTGGTCTGTTTGAACATCCTCCAGGAATGCAGGAGGAGGAGGAGACAGAAGTGCTTTGTCTTTCAGGCTGGCGCTGAGAGTGGACATTGCTGTGCAGCTGTTGCCCAGCTTCCTGGAAGCGTGGAAGGGTGGGAGGCAACTCTGCAAGCTGATGTGGCCACAGGATCTGGCCTGGCTGCGGAAGCAGGGCCCTAGTGCCCTTGCAGACTCCCAAGGATCTAGAGCTATATTGCCTGAACCAGTGAGAGAGGGGAATGTCTGCTGAAATTCAGCAGGGAGAGAATGCATGTTATGGAATACCACCTTTAATTCCAAAATATGATGGCTTCTAATGATTATATGTGTGGCAGAAACAGCAGAATCATTTTAGTTTATCCTGCCCGATATTTTTTATTAACAAACTAATTGTTAAAACCCACTGCCAAAGGATTTTAAAACTTAAAACTATCAGAATTTGAATATGGAGTAGATGTTTTGAAAAAGAATAATGTTTCCTGGCATTAATGTTTGCAAGCTCTGCCAAGAGTGGACATTTGTGATTACACTAACCATTGTGAATATGCTAAAGTTGTATAGTGTTCATCATTATGCAGTTAATGTTTAATGTTTCCCCACCATGTCAATTTTGTTTTGAATATTTGGTTTATATACTTTGGGTATTTTGATAATTCACATTCTTGCTAGCAAAAATGCGTTGTAAACAAGTGTAAACACCCACAACAACTTTCACAGTAATCTGGCAAAATATGCACTTGATCTCACTGTTTCTTAATACAGACAAAATGGGATTATTATTCTTCTGTTTGTCATATGATTACGGCTGATCTTTCAGATTCAAGAATCCATTAGAAGAATGTACTTGTATGCCTATGACTGAATTAAGACACTAAGATATGTGTGCTATTAATATTATGCTGGCCAAAACAAAACAAAAAAATCTTTAAGAAGTATCATACTTTTCTTAGTAGACATCGTTTTCACTATAGCTAAGGGAATTCTAGGTTTTTGTTTAACAGACCAAAGTAACTGAGACTCCCTTTGAAAAAAATGCTAATATCCGTTTTCCAGTCTGTGGTCCAATTCAGGATCATAAAGCAGTTATTTGTCCTGACTTCTCAGTCTTCCTTTATGTTTTGAGAATACTGACCAGTTATTTTACAGGATGTCTGTCAATTCAGTTGGTTTGATGTTTCCTCGTGATTGAATTCAGATTATGTATTCTGGGTAGACATAATACTACTACTTTTTAAAGAAATCTTTAAAAGGCTTGCTTATGACAGTTCCTAACATTAGAAATTATGAGGTCATGTGTCCCTTCAAGAATGAGAACTAAATCTGCATTAAATTTCTTTGCTTCCCTCTTGACTATTTGATTAAATGACTCTTCTTTTTTCAATCAAAACTGCATTGATTTTTAGGTTATTTCAAGCTGAAGTGTCTTCCTGGAGGAGGTCTTTGTTCTTCAAAGAGGCCCATGTAATATGAAACTTTGAAAAGACTCAAATATAAGGTGTTGCCTTTTTGTAGAAGACAATTTTGGAGAAATCTGGGCACATAAGATAATAGAAAGTTGATTAAGGTGCCTACCCAGGCTGTTCTAGGATTGAACACACTTTGAAACCTGGAATTTGAAGATTCAGACAAGTAGTTCATTAAAGAACATCTCTTTAATTTTAAACATATTGTATAAGACATTTAAGATGACTGCCTTGGTCCTGTTCTCAGTCTCTCAGGTCCCCCCCCCCCCCCATTTTACATATATGTGATAAAATAACAGGAGGTTAGTTATATAAAACACTGAAATATCTTAAACTTTGAAGAAAAATGGCTGCTGATTCAGGCTTTGTGTCACACTAATATGCACAAATTTAAAATATTAAATATATAATGTATTTATTTAGAACACTGAAGAGGGAAGGCTTTGCATTCATACTGAAGATACTTCTGTTAATTTTACAGCCCTTTAGTGATGATGTAACCTTGACTTGCCCTCTGGGTAAATTCCATTTCTAGTCTTGCTGACTAGAATGGACTTAGAGAGACTGGAATATTCACTCAGAGGTTTGTTTTTGCCCCCACTGCCTGTAGGGACCTCAGAGGAGGGCATTTCTGTTTTCCTGATCTTTCAAGAAGGTTGAGTCTGAGTTTTCCCCTGAAGGGTGACCTCCACGCTGGATGGAGTTCAGGGTGGTTCGGGGACTGCCGGAAGAGCTGTTGGAGCAGTCTTGGCAGGAACCAGACACTGGCCAGTCTTCATAGCATCTCAGGGTCTCAAAGGAGCCTGTTCTGATGGAGACTCTAGACTTTCCCACCTGGATCGGTGTGGATCAATAAAACCAGGCTGGCCTTGAAAACGGATTGAAATTTTTGTTGCTGCCTCGATATCACACTTGTGTTTAAGAGCACAAACTCTGTAATTAGACTCCCTTGCCTCAAATTCCTGCCTTCTCACAGGTGTGAGCCACCACGCCTGGCCTTTACTGCTTATTTCTAAATTGCTTGACCTTGAGCAAATTATTTAACCTTTCTGTGTCTCTATTCCCTCATATTTAAAATGGGCAGGCCAGGTGCGACGTCTCATACCTGTAATCTCAGCGCTTTGAGAGGCTGAGACGGACGAATCACTTGAGCTTAGGAGTTTGAGGCTAGGCTGGACAACATGGCAATCCCCCGTCTCTATGAAAAATACAAAGATTAGCTAGGCGTGGTGGTGCATGCCCGTAGTCCCAGCTACTTGGGAGGTTGAGGCAAGAAGATCACTTGAATTCAGGCGATCCAGGCTACAGTGAGCCATGATCGTGCCACTACACTCCAACCTGAGTGACAGACGGAGACACTGTCTCAAAATAAAACAAAATGGGCAAAATAATAGTATCTACCACATATAGTTGACTGGCACACTTAGATATGACTTTAAAGAACGATACCTGGTACATAGTAAGCACTTAGTAAACGTTAGCCATTATTATTCCTCCTCCTCCCCCCCATCCTCTGCCCCTGTACTTTACTCTTCCTTTCCCTCTTCCCAGCCCCCTCTTCTTCTTCCTCCTCCTGAGTTGTCTTGCATACTGTTTATTGTTTGTCTAAGATGCCCCTTGTTCCCCTCATAATACCCTGAGCACTCTCTGTTCACAAAACAGAGGCTAAGCTCCAGCAGCACACCCTACCCTACTCTTCCTGGTGGATTCCTGGTAATCCAAGAGTTTGCCCAAATCATGCCAAGCTGGTGGCAAGGGTTCACTGAGCCAGAACTAGCTCCATAAACAGATTTTCTACAGCCTCATGAGATGAACAGAGAACACATATTCTCCAAGCAACAGTATATTCAGTTTGGCTATTTTGTTTACTTCACTGCCACTGCCAGTCTACGTCTTTGCATCTTTTTCTCATTGAAGAACCTCTTGATTTTTCTCCTCTCTGCTTTCACCAGTCTCAATTCCTTCCGGGCCATTTAATGTTGTGTAATTAAATACAGTTGCAATAATTTCTTTCCTTATTTCAAAAATTGTTGACTGTGCCCCACTGTCTGTAGAAACTAGCTTAGTGTTGACGCATCGTCTTGCTTTCTTCTTCACTCTCATTTCTAGCCTCATTTCTGAGTCCTTCATCTCCATGCCATTTCCCAAATGCATCATACAGTTTCCTGGCCTAGTACATTTTTACAGTCGTTGATGTCATTCCTTCCATGTCCCCCTCTTTTTCTTCTTTTCCTGCTTTTTCTGTCGCTTCTAATACACACCCACCCACACACACACACACACCCACATACATGTAAAAGTAAACCCTTCATGTTTCAAATTCAGAGCTGTCTGCCTTAGAACCTTTTCTGATGTTCATCAGTTTGTCCCTTTTCTGTGCTCATGTTCTCTTTCTAAAGTTTCAGTAGAGCATCAGTTTCGGGTTGGGATAATTATTTTAGCTTCTCTGTCAGATATAGGGTGCCCTGAGCCAGGAATTACATTTTATTCCTCCTGTTTTATTCACCTGTTATTTAGCATAGTCTTACAATTGCAGATGCTCAGTCAGTGTTCAAGGACTGAGATTATAAGTAGCTTGATTTTGGCAAACATATTAAAAAATCTGGGTTTTTACAAAAGATAAATTGGAGTGTCAGTATTCACATTGTAGGGAAATTTACACTAAGATTCCTCTATAAACATTCCCTCTGCATTTAAAGAAAGCTTTGGTTTACATAAAATTTTAAAACTATGCTTATTATGTGGAAAAGACCAGGTAATGATATGGAAGGTGCCGATGAGTGAGCATTCAACTATGTGCAATGCACTGGGCTTAGTACCTTCCCGTTACTAACTCATTTAACCCTTATAACAGCCCTGTGAGACAGGTCCTGTTACCAACCTTTACACATAAGGAAACTGAAGCTCAAAAAAAGCCAACTAACATGCTTATAAGATCACTTAGCGGGACCTGAGATTCAAGTCTGGGCATTTGAGGCCCTGCTCAAATGCCCAGAGGCCCTGCTCTTAAGCACTGCACCATCCGATTCAGTGTTTGTGTTGAAAGTCATCTGCTCTGCGGCTTGTGCATAAGAAGACCTGAGTTGTAATTCTTGTTCATCACTTGCTGGAAGAAATGGAAAGTTCTCCAGGCCTCCCCACAGGAGTATCCAGAGAATAAAGTGGGAGTCTGAGAAATCACTTACATAGAGTTCCAGTATAAGTTTAAAGTTCAAAAAATGTTTCTTAGTCAAAATGCTAAGAGGAGGCATGGTGGCAGGGACAGAAAGAAACTCTTTACTATAGGATCCTAATTGTAGTCAGTTAAATTGGTTGTGTTCTACATAATGATTTGTACCAGGAAGTTCAAAAATTGTTCTCCTACATTTTCTGTACCTCCACTTCCAATCATTATTTTTTTAAGCTTTGTCAGTGACTTGCAAGTACAATGATGTGAAGTCAGCTGTTAATGTTTGTGGTACACTAGGAATGAGAGAAATAGGAATAGTTGGAAATAATACTAAGTGTTCAGACTCCTAATCACAACAGGTTTCTGCATGTCAGTTTTTAGAATGATACCTATCTGACATATTGCAGTAAGATCGACTCATTACATCTCATCTGTTGAAGTTTTTTAAATCCCAAGGAGGGAAAAGCCCAAGATTGACAGTCTCAGTTTTACAAATGGTCTATATGTCTCTCAGACATATTATGAAGTAGAATGAAAAATGTTTATGGCTTTTAAAGATAAAACAAATAGACTTCAAAGAAATTTCCAGCTCACAGAGACTTGTTTTGGGCTGCAAACACCCTAGAAGTGCATGTTCCTCTATGGTTGAGGCTACTTTAGTGGAAATTATTGAGAGGGACTGCTTTTTCTTTGTTTTGTTTTGCCTTTTATGCCAAGATAGAATTCAGAAAGAATCTTGAACGTGTAAAATGTTGTATCAACCAGAACACTTGACTCTAGGTATTTTTTTAACACAACCATAAGCCTCAAGGAGAAAAAGCTATTGGGTTCCTCCTCCTCTTTCCCCATAAATACTTCCCTGGAGACTCACTGTGATTCAGTTTCAGTAATTGCCATCTTTCATTGGGAAAGAAGTAATGGCTTAAGTGGGTAGTGAACTCCCTGCGTTGACACACTTCTTGACCTGGGTCCTGTAGCCCCAAGGAAAGCTGCACCTTTGTCTAAGAAGCCGCCTGGTTCATTTATCATCTGTCACTGATTTTTGTGCGGGAATGAGAGACTAAAATTCTCCGGGGATACCACTTACTGTTACGTGACTATGGTTTTAATGGCACAGTCCAGGAATATCCCTTTTTTATGCTAATTTCTCTCCTTTTCAAAGAAAATGGCCTTGACAATTCTGTAATTTTGTACAATGACCCTACTGCAATTAGCAAGCAAGGACAAATCTGCGATTTGACGGCATCAGAGAAACACATCGAAAATGGACACAAATCTAGTGGTGTTTGCAGCTTCAGCATTTCTGGAGATTGTTTTATCAGCACGCCTCTGAGCACAGATCTGGGCCACGAGGAATACCACTTTCCTGGCAGCCAAATATTCCATGTGGCTGGCTCCACCCACATGTACTCCCAGGGAGGGTGACTTAGGTCAATCAAGCATGTTCTTATTTGTCATGAGAAAGAATTGTGTGCTTCAGATGATGCTGCAGAAGGTTTACGAGGGTTTGCTGGAGGTTTTGTGTTGTTGTTGTTGTTGATTTATGACAGATCTTTCAGGAGTTAGGTTTTTATTTGATCTCTCAGTGGTTTTTACCACTGACAGTATGGTAGTTAAAAAAAAATCAGAAATACTACTACTAAGAGAAAGAGGTTTCTTTATTTCTCTAATGGCATACATACTGTTTTTTAAACATGCCCCCTTCTATAGATAAAACAATAATTTAGTTTTATCAGTTTTAAGATAAAAACCTTATACTCATCTGAAGTGACTTGGAACAGTTTTTAACCAAACCATCATTGCCTTGTAATGTCCAGA
Organism: Piliocolobus tephrosceles; assembly: GCF_002776525.5. NCBI lineage: Eukaryota > Metazoa > Chordata > Mammalia > Primates > Cercopithecidae > Piliocolobus > Piliocolobus tephrosceles. Next base: position 4,872,519 of record NC_045438.1, on the reverse strand, counting down.
GTCTTGGGCACACAGTCCAGGAGAATAGAGAAGTACTATACATTGCTGTACAGGCTGTCAGATTGCCAGAGAATCAAGAGGATTTCAGACTTGGCTTGTAGCAGACAGTTTATTCTTCCTTGTAGGACAGCTTTCTTTTATTCACACATGGAAAGATAAAGGGTTTCCCTTGCAGCTGCTAATGAAATAGTAGCCCCAAACAGGGAATGTGCTGAGAGGAACTGGCCTACTGTGCTCAAAGAAGGCAATTCCTATAGTTCCTGGCCCTTTATTCCCTTTGTCCAAGGAATCAGCCCATTGTCTGCTGAAGTCTCATGTCTGGTGCCAAATGCCACAGGGCTGTTCCATTTGGTATCTCTGATAGTTCTTCCCACAATATAGGGCCGCCAGTTACATTCCACAAAAGATAAAAGTTTTTCTTTTTTCCTGATTTTTCTGCCTACTTGATTAACTGCTGTGCCCCAGTGTGATGGGAATTTGTGGCTGCAAAGTAAGATGGAACCTGCCTTGCAGACAGATAGATAGAAGTGAGAGAGTGTAGGAAGTTAGATGGCAAGTCCAAGTGCTATAAAACACATAGCACTGCTGGTTCTGAAGCAAACATCCATGCCAAATTGTGTGTCCTATTTTTAGGGAGGGGTGGGATTTCGGTCTGACTGAACTGAGGTACGTTTGCCAATCTAAACACTGCCTGAGCCCAAGAATATAACCACAATCAAAGTTAGAAGTCACCGAGCTCTCATGTAGATTTCCAATGAAACTGTCTTTGTAAATATTTAAATATAGGTGCAGATCCTTTTTAAAAGTCAGGAGACCTTTGGAGAGGACCAACAGTGAAGTATATCACGTGGGCAGGGGTGAGTGGAGAAGGATTTTCTTTTCAGAAGACGAGAGAGAATCCTTAAAGGAGTCCGGCGGAACACTGAGGACATTGCTTAGGACAGACTCCCAGGCTCTTTCCATGGTTTCCCATTAATTATTTTTCCCCTCACTGCTATCATATTTTTCCATTTTTCTCTCTTGCCTTTTAACTCTAGGAATGTAATTGTTAACTTCTAGTCTATGAAAAGGAATTTTCATCTGTCAGACCTTGAGGCAGGCAATAATTGGGATGTTTTGCCATAGGCAATAGTACAGCCAGTATTCAACTCCTGTCCCCCACCCTGAATTAAAACTCACTATTCTGATGTTTGTAATCATGATGAAATGATCAAAATAACTCTTCAGGCCAGGCACTGTGTCCCATGTCTATAATCCCAGCACTTTGAGGAGGCTGAGACGGGAGGATTGCTTAAGGCCAGGAACTTGAAACCAGCCTGGGCAACATAGTGAGACCTCATCTCTACAAAAAGTCAAAAAATTAGCTGGACGTGGTGGCACACACCTGTAATCCAGCTTCTTGGAAGGCTGAGGTGGAAGGATTGTTTGAGTCCAGGAGGAGCTGTGATCACACCACTGCACTCCAACCTGGGTGACAGAGAAAGGAGAAAGACCCTGTCTCAAAAAAAAAAAAAAAAGAAAAAAGAAAAATATCCTCTCAATGATGATATTTGTACAGAGAGGGTATCTCCTACCCCCTCTAGAATGTAGTTACAATTTTGCAGCACAGTAATAAAAATATGAAAGGGACTGATGTCTGTGTGGTAAGGGTAATTAAAGGGGTATGTGTTTACATTTTCCTTCTTTGATCTGCTTCCAGAAATATTTACATGCTTATCATAACTGGGAGGATGAAACCAAATTAGAGTTTTACTATATTTATATGTTTTTGGTCTAGGAAATCATATATATATTGCACAACTTAGTAAGATGGTATACACTCTTATTTGTGTAAAATATATATACTTTTCGCAACTTTTCCTTTCAACTGTTTCTTGAAATCTAAAAAAAAATCTAAACAAGTTCCACTGATAATCAGTTTAGACTTGCTTACCTTACAGTTTGTGTTTTGTGCGTTTGTTTGTTTGTTTTTTTTTGAGATGCAGTCTTGCTCTGTCACCCAAACTACAATGCAGTGGTGGGGTTGTGGCACACTGCAACCTCCACCCCCCAGGTTCAAGCAATTCTCCTGCCTCAGCCTCCGGAGTAGCTGGGATTACAGGCACCCACCACCATGCTCAGCTAATTTTTTTTTTGCATTTTTAGTAAAGATGGGGTTTCACCATGTTGACGAGGCTGGTCTTGAACTCCTGACCTCCTGACTCCTACCACCTTGGCCTCCCAGAGTGCTGGGATTACAGGCATGAGCCACCGTACCTGGCCACCTACAGTTTTCATTAGAACTCATTGGAATGTTATAGAAATGTAAGGAGAGATTACTATCATCATCACCATTTGGGGAGGGGTGGGTTAATATAAAAAATGTGATTTGAAAATATTCTAACTTATTAAAAGCAACAAGTTACAGTTACTTCATAATATTCATCCTTAGGTTTACAAAGCAAGTATCTTCACCCCTCTTATCTGTGCAAAGAACAGAGGAATTTCAAACATATCTAAAACAAACAATAAGTTGGAAAAGTCAAGTATAGCTATCTGACTCACCTTAACTTTGCAAAAATGCTTATCATTCTACTTATTTAGTCTGCATTGCCTGTCTGCAGACACTTCTCGTCCTGACTTCTGCATAGTATTTCAAAGTGACAAGATTAAAAATATTTTACGAATCTCTTAGTTGAATTTGGCTTTTAGAAACTGTTGTAAAAAGAGCATTTCTATTCAATTCAAACAGTTTTTGGGAGGCTGTCACCTGCCAGGTACTATACAGTCTGTTGGAGATAAAGGGATGGATATAAAAGTTCCTTGCACTATGGAACGTAGTCTAAAGAAAAAATAGGTATTACTTATTTTTTAATATATTCATTTATTTAACAAGCACTTATATAACTCTTAGTATGTGCTAGGTACTATTCTAAGTAATTTGAAAGTATTAACTCATGTAAGTAATTACATATGATGAGTGCTTCTAAAGAGGGAAGTGAACGTTTTTATTTAGATTTCACTATAATTTAGTAGTAGGAAATGCTAGAAATTTGGCATGTGAGGTCAAGCATATAGCATTTCTTTCTTATTCTATCACATCTTCAGAATGTGAAACTTGTAACAGAGAGAAATTGGATCCTTTATACCAGGAGGGCAATGCTTAGTTGTGTAATGATCTTCTGACTCTTCAGCAAGTGTATTAGTCCATTTTCATGCTGCTGATAAAGACATACTTGAGACTGGGCAATTTACAAAAGAAAGGTTTAATTGAACTTACAGTTCCACATGGCTGGGGAAGCCTGAAATCATGGTGGAAGGCAAAAGCCACATCTCACCTAGTGGCAGACAAGAGAAAAGAGCTTGTGCAGAGGAACTCCTTTTTTAAAAACCATCAGATCTCGTGAGACTTATTCACTATCATGAGAACAGCATGGAAAAGACCTTCCTCCATGATTCAGTTACCTCCCACCGGGTCCCTCCCACAACATGTGGGAATTCAAGCTGAGATTTGGGTGAGGACACCCAAACCATATCATTTTGACCCTGGCCCCTCCCAAGTCTCATGTCCTCATATTTCAGAACCAATTATGCCTTCCCAACAGTCCCCCAAAGGGGGACTCATTTCAGCATTAACTCATTTCAGCATTAACTCAAAAGTCCGCAGTCCAAATCTCATCTGAGACAAGGCAAGTCCCTTCTGCCTATGAGCCTGTAAAATCAAAAGCAAGTTAGTTACTTCCTAGATACATTGTGGGTACTGGCATAAGGTAAATACAGCCATTCCAAATGGGATAAATTAGCCAAAACAAAGGGGCTGCAGGCCCCATGCAAGTCTGAAATCCAGTGGGGCAGTCAAATCTTAAAGCTCCAAAATGATCTCCTTTGACTCCATGTCTCACATGCAGGTCACGCTGAGGCAAGAGGTGAGTTCCATGCTTGGGCAGCTCCGCCCTTGTGGCTTTGCAGGGTGCAGGCTCCCTCCCCACTGCTTTCACGTGTTGAGTGTCTGCAGCTTTTTCAAGTGCAATGGATCTACCATTCTGGGGTCTGGTGGCCTCCTTCTCACAGCTCCACTGGATGGTGCCCCAGTAGGTACTCTGTGTGGGGACTCTGACCCCACGTTTCCCTTGTGCGCTACCCAAGCAGAGGTTCTCTATGAGGGCCCCTGCAGCAAACATCTGCCTGGGCATCCAGGCATTTCCATATGTCTTCTGAAATCTAGGTGGAGGTTCCCAAACCCCAATTCTTGATTTCCATGCACCCACAGGCTCAACACCACATGGAAGCTGCCAAAGCTTGGGGCTTGCACCCTCTGAAGTCATGGCCTGAGTTCTGCATTGTCCCCTTCCAGCCATAGCTGTAGCAGCTGAGACACAAGACACCAAGTTCTAGGCTGCACACAGCACAGGGACCCTAGGCCTGGCCCAGGAAACCACTTTTTCCTCCTAGGTCTCTGGGTCTGTGATGGGAGAGGTTGCCTTGAAGACCTCTGACATGCCCTGGAGACATTTTCCCCATTGTCTTGGGGATTAACATTCGGGTTCTTCATTACTTATGTAAAGTTCTGCAGCTGGCTTGAATTGCTCCTCAGAAAATGGGATTTTCTTTTCTATTGCACTGTCAGGCTGCAAATTTTCTGAACTTTTATACTCTGCTTCCCTTATAAAACTGAATGCCTTTAACAGCACCCAAGTGACCTCATGAATGCTTTCCTATTTAGAAATGTTTTCCGCATGATACCCTAAATCATCTCTCTCAAGTTCAAAGTTACACAAATCTCTAGGGCGGGGTCAAAATGCCACCAGTCTCTTTGCTAAAACAGAACAAGAGTCACCTTTGCTCCAGTTCCCAACAAGTTCTTCATTTCCATCTGACAGACCTCAGCCTGGACATTATTGTCCATATCGCTGTCAGCATTTTGGGCAAAGCCATTCAACAGACCTCTAGGAAGTTCCAGATTTTCCCGTCTTCTTAGCCCTCCAGCTATTCCAACCTCTGTCTGTTACCCAGTTCCAAAGTCACTTCCACATCTTCGGGTATCTTTTCAGCAGCACCCCACTCTACTGGCACCCATTTACTGTATTAGTCCGTTTTCATGCTGCTGATGAAGACATACTTGAGACTGGGCAATTTACAAAAGAAAGGTTTAATTGGACTTACAGTCCCACATGGCTAGGGAAGCCTCAAATCATGGTGGAAGGCAAAAGGCACGTCTCACATGGTAGCAGAAAAGAGAAATGAGCTTCTGCAGGGGACCTCCTTTTTTAAAAACTATCAGATCTCATGAGACTTATTAACTATCATGAGAGCAGCATGTGAAACACCTTCCCCCATGATTCAATTACCTCCCACCAGGTCCCTCCCACAACACATGGGAATTCAAGATGAGATGTGGGTGGGGACACAGCAAAACCATATCAAGCAGTTTTGTCCCTATTGGTTCTGGTCAATATAACCCAGTTTTATTCATATTGACTTGGAGCAGTCTTTTTCTTTTATTCTTCTTTCTTGATCATGATTGTTGTTGCCGCTATTTCCATACTGTTTTGAGAGAAGTTAATAAATAATACCTCTTTTCAAAGTTTGCTTGCTAATCCCTGTTTCGTAGAGATTGTCCTGCATATGTTACTTTCAAAATGACAATTTTTTTTTTTTTTTTTTTTTGAGACGGAGTCTCACTCTGCCACCCAGGCTGGAGTGCAGTGGCCGGATCTCAGCTCACTGCAAGCTCCAACTCCCGGGTTCACGCCATTCTCCTGCCTCAGCCTCCCGAGTAGCTGGGACTACAGGCGCCCACCATGTCGCCCGGCTAGTTTTTTGTATTTTTAGTAGAGACGGGGTTTCGCCATGTTAGCCAGGATGGTCTCGATCTCCTGACCTCGTGATCCACCCGTCTCGGCCTCCCAAAGTGCTGGGATTACAGGCGTGAGCCACCGCGCCCGGCCCAAAATGACAGTTTAAAAGCTGAACTTTAGTTTGCGTAGTCTTAAGAAGAGTTTTTGTTATTTTAAGCTCCAAATGTAATTTTGTCCTTTGAAAGTTCATTGAGTTCCCTATTGCTTTTCAAGCAACTTATTTTAGAAACAATGTTATACCCTTAATTGTATAATTTGTACTGTAATATTTCAAAACACTTTAGAAGTTACTCTGCTTTTGTATACGTTTTATAAATCAAAATGAATTGGGGGGGGTTAACCAGAAGTTACTGTAAAGGAAATATCAATGTGTATGCTGCATGTGAATAAAATTCTTACGATGCTTTGCCAAGTCTTTTAACTTCAAAACTTCCCTGAAAAAAATGATTTTTTTTAGTTTATTTGAACAAATTTAGGAGGCCCTAAAATAACATTTTTGTAATAAAATTTTCTTTACTACCTAATGTGTGTAACGTTTGTCTTTTTACAAAAACCAAAACCTCTCTCTTGGGTTGCTCACAGTTAACTAGTTCCAGCCTATTGCTTGTCTAGAGTAAGCCACTTTCCTCTTAGTTCACAATCAGTCAGAAATTATGAGTCCGAGCATCAAGCTACATTTCAGTTGGTAAAGATTATAATCATACATATGTATTGTCTAGTACATTTGACCTTTAAAGGAAAAAAAAATGCCATATACTAATCATTTGTGCTGGTATAAATTTTGAAATGTGCCACAAGTGTGCTTTGTTTTTAGGTCCGTACTGTGGAAGTATGACTGTTCCCAGAGAACTCCTGTTGAACACGAGTGAAGTCACCGTCCGCTTTGAGAGTGGATCCCACATTTCTGGCCGGGGTTTTTTGCTGACCTATGCGAGCAGCGACCATCCAGGTATAACAGAAGAATCAACACACATGTCTAAACCTTATCTGTGTAAGAATTCCTCTTGCTACTTATCACCATCTCTGGACATAATTGTGGTCTCGGATGCTGAATTAAGATATGAGGGAGAAGAGGAACATTGTATCTTTGTAAATGGTTAGGTCTGAACTGAATCATGTTGTAGCATAGGGGTGTCCAATCTTTTGGCTTCCCTGGGCCACATGAGAAGAAGAAGAATTGTCTTGGGACCACACGTAAAATACACTAACAATAGCTGATGAGCTAAAAAAAAAAAAAATTGCAAAAAATTTTATAATTATGTTTTAAGAAACTTTAGGAATTTGTGTTGGGCTGCATCCAAGGCCATCCTGGGCTGCATGTGACCCAAGGGGCATGGGCTGGACAAGCTTATTAGCATGTTTGATTGATCAGTTGACTTATATGAGATAGGATTCATCTCATTTTTCCTAAAAACCTTAGATAGCACACCTTTGTGTTCCCCTTCTGATCCTTCTGTCCTCACTATTCTCTGGAGCCCTCCCCCAACCTCCTTCCTAGCTCAGGGGCAAGCCTTTTCACCAGTGAGCCCCTCCCCAACACACACCAGTACACCAGCACGGGAGACATGCACAGTGTGTGCAGGATGAGGAAGTCAGTGTCACACAGTGTAATAACCGGAAAGCCGAAACTTGTATGGGAGAGAAGGGAAGGGAAACACGAACACTGATGAGAGAAGGAAGCATGGGCTCCGGTCCTGGGCTCTTGTGCTTCAGAGTAATTACTGTGCAGCCCATACCATGTCTGCCTATGGTCATAGAGGTTTCTGCTCTCAGTCCTCTCTGGCAGAAAGACTCTGGGAATGAGGTGTGCCGTTCATTTTCCTCTTAGCCAATCAGCTCTGACTAATCACAGCAGATGCCTACATGGCCAGTGTTCACCATATACTGCTCCCAAATAACTATTACAGTAAGTGTGGAATATTTTGGAAACCATACTATGTTGATCTAAATGCTTCGAGATCCACTGTATCTTAGCCTCTATTGCTGAATATTTGTTTCATTCTGTAAATTACCCCAGAGAGCACCTTCTTTTTTACAATGCTTGGTCCTGGTTGATGAAAGCTTATATGCTATAGGTTTTCTTGGTAAAGGTCTGCTTCTCTGTCACCAGATGCCACTGGCTAAATTATTGAATTAAAATGTTTGTGGGAACCTTCTCTATGAACTATGTTGGGCTTTTGAAATTGTTTTCTTCCTGTCAGGGGACGTTATACATGTGGTCTTTGTAGGCATATAGTGGGTAGCAACTAAAGAGTGTTGTTGTTTTTTTCTTCTGTTGACTATAGATTCTGCTATCATTTACTAGATGATTGTGTTGAAAAACTGTCGTTGGTGGCAGAAAAAAGAAATGAACTCATTAAATACTGGAGATGGTGATTCTCAGTATTTATTTTTAAAAGGAAAATTCTGAATAAATACTTTTTCAAAACTCTCTTTTATTTTAAAAGAAAGCTTTGCAGCATGAGTGTCCTAGTTTTTATTCATTCTATTAATTGCAATTATCTTTATGACAGATTTAATAACGTGTTTGGAACGAGCTAGCCATTATTTGAAGACAGAATACAGGTAAATATAGGTATCCTAACTGTGTTGCAGTAGTTGTGTATTGCTGAACATTTTGTTTTCCTTCATGTTAAACCAGAAACGTTTGTGCTTAAAGCTCTTTTTAACCATTCATGTTGTAACTAATGAAGAATATTTGAAATAGTTTCTTATATAGCAGGAAGTCAGCAAACATTTTCTGTCAAGGGGTAGATAATAAATATTTCAGGTTTTCCAGGCCATACAATCTCTGTTGCATTTATTCATATAATCTCTGTTGCTGTTGTAGCAAAAAAAAGCAGCCATAGACAATGTATTCACTAACAGACATGCTGTGTTTCAGTAAAACTGTATTTACAAAAACATCAGTAGGGTGGATTTGGTCCACAGGCCATAGTTTGCTGACCCCTGAGTTCCACTATAGGGCCGGTGAATCATTACTGAGTCTAGACTGTATTTTTTTTTCCTGGCTGGTATTTGGGAGTGACTTTTACAATTCTTTCATTTGGGAGGAGGTGCATTTTGTCTTTACCACTAGAGAAAAACCTACTGCAAATAAGAAGATGAAAATTTTCAACCCAGCTTTAACCTGAAAAACTACTTAGCCACTTTGATGCACATTTCCTTATCTATCAAGTAAACAGTCTAAAGCAGAATTTCTTAGCCTTGGCACTGTTGATATTTTGCGTCAGGTAATTCTTTATGTTGCAGGGCTGTCCTGCGCATTGTTAGGTATTTAGCAGCGTCCCTGGCCTCTATGTCCTAGATGTCAGTGGTGATAACCAAGAGTGTCTCCAGACATTGCCGAATGCCTCGTGGTGGACAGAATCGCCCCCAGTGCACAACCACTGTCTACAGATCATTGTCAACAACACTAACAAAAACTGTGACTTTTTTTTTTTTTTTTCTGAGACAGGGTCTTGCTCTCTTGCCCAGGCTGGAGTGCAGTGGTACAATTATAGCTCCCTACAGCCTCAAACTCCAGGGCTCAAAGTATGCTTCTGCCTCAGCCTCCCAAGTGGCTGGGACAACAGGTGTGCACCATCATAGGTGGCTGATTTTTAAATTTTTTAAGAAATGGGTGTCTTTCTATATTGCCCAAGCTGATCTCTAACTTCTGGACTCAGCTTCCCAAAGTGCTGGAATTACAGGTGTGAAGCATGGCACCCACCTATGACTCTCTAGAGTGCTTTCCTAGTGCCCAGTATAGCTCTCTGCACTTAGCACAGAGTCAGTCGCTCTTGTGAACATTTCAGCATGTCTGCAGGGAAGGTTCTGTTACATCCTAAAAAACAAGGTACAAACCAGTTAAGACTTGCTGAGGGCTACATACCTCGTAAGTGTAGCCAGGGAGTCAGGCTTAAGAGCCCATGGTCCTATCTCAGACATTTGGACATTCTAATGAATGAGATTATTTTATGTGCAGAAACAACTCTAGTGTTAACTAATATTAAGTCTAATGGGGGAATAATGAAAATGAGCAATAATTAAATGTTGCTTTTAAAGTTACTGTTCATCCAATATACACATATGCCAATATTATCTCTTCTAGCTACACCTCTACAGTCCCAGTTGGTGATAAGGGCCTCTGGGTAGCAAATGGTCATTTCTTGTTCTCCTAAAGAAAGGGAATATATCCAAGCTTACAAGGTGGCATTTTGGTGCCAGACATCTCAGCTTTAGCCCAGCCATTTTGTAGTATTTAGATTAAATAAAAGGCCTGGTGACTAATGCAGGTCCACAAGCGCTCATCTGTAATTATGAAGTATAGAAAGTTTTGAAAGCCTTTTGTAACTCATTTGGTGATGATTGTTTATTACTGTGACCTTAAATTAGTTTGACAGCAAAATTGGACTAGGTTAACATGAGACCATTTAATCTTTACATGTTATTTAATATGACTATTAAGGCATTTGACACAGGTATTTTAATGTTTTTTATTAATGTCTGCAGACCCCACCAGTGTATTGTGTCATATACATCATTAGAACTGTTTTACTTTTCTAGAAGCCAAGAAATTCTGAATTCTGAAATACAGCTGATTCTAAGGGAATTGGCTCTAGGGAATTGTTACTCTGTAATGGGAATTCTCACTATTTTTATTTCTTAATTCCATGAGTACTACTGCAATGCGGGGACTCCAAAAGGTCAATGGGAAAAAATTATGGAATATTTATTTGGATAGTTTTGATAATTACTTGTTACATATATAATTTGCCAAGTCAGCAAGAGGACACCGAGAGGAAATGAAATAAAAACAACTTCTGTTCTGGAATCTGTTTGGGCTGGTACACTCTTTTTAAACAAACCAAGTAAACATTATGTAAAGTGGTATATATATAGAAGTAAGGGCACATGGCATGCATCTTCAAAGCTGACAACATTCTTATAATATTTTGGCTTCCTTTTTGTGTATTTTTTATAGATGTTTATGGCTGTCTTCATATCTTGTTGATATGTTGACACTTGAAGGGACTAGAGATGAAGAAACAATCTGAGAGAGATTATATGCGGTATCAGGGTCCCACTGCGAGCTAAGTAGTGCCGGAGACTGGGCCTCTCTGCTCCTAGCACTGACACCCTTTGGCTGCACCACATGCTATGACATATTTCTGGAAAGTTTCATGAAAAATGACTATTAAGTAAATTGAATCCTAATTTTTTTTTTTGAGACGGAGTTTTGCTCTTGGTCCCCAGGCTAGAGTACAGTGGTGTGATCTGGTCTCATTGCAAACTCCGCTTCCCAGGTTCAAGTGATTCTTCTGCCTCAGCCTCCCAAGCAGCTGGGATTACAAGCATCTGCCACCACACCGGGCTAATTTTTCTGTATTTTTAGTAGAGACGGGGTTTCTCCATGTTGGCCAGTCTGGTCTTGAACTCCTGACCTCAGGTTATCCATCCGCCTTGGCCTCCCAAAGTGCTGAGATTACAGGCATGGGCCACTGTGCCGGCCTTGGAATCCTAATTTTAAAATATATACTTTTTTTCTGATTGCAAAAGTATTTCATAACTAATGTAGACCAGACCATCTAATATGGTAGCCACTAGCCACGGATAGCTAATGTACACTTGAACTGTGGTGAGTGCAAATTGAGGTGTGTTGTATAAAATGCACCCCAGATTTTGGAAGTCGAATCAAAAAAAGAGAAAATATCTTACTGGTATTTATTTCTGTTTATTACATGTAGAAATGATAAAATTTGAACATGCTGGATTAAATAGAATATATTATTAATTTTGCATGTTTCTTTTTACTTTTTAAAAATATGACTACTCGAGTATTTAAATTTGTGTATATGGCTCCCATTATATTTCTATCAGACTGTGCTAATATAATGGCAATATTACAGTATATATAACATGGAAAGTGAAAGTTCCTCACAATCTTACTGCCAGAGAGAATCTAGGGATATTCTTCTTTGTCTTTTTTATCCATAGAAAACAAAATTGTTACATATTTTGAACATTTCTTACAGAAACAAGATTATACTATATATAATGTTTAGAAATGTTTCTGTTTCTGAAAAATATTTATTGGATGTCTTAGAATCAAGTAAAATGCATTAGGGAAGCTCATTGTTCAATAGACTTTATGGTGAATCCTTATATAAAACAAGGAATGATTGTGTAAAAGTTGCCTTCAGATGAACATTGTAGATCAATCTGTATTTTCACAAATCAAGTTTCTAATTTGCCATTAAAGGAAGATATTATATGGAGGGCAGAAAATACTTTAAAACTTTAAGTACAGTTTAATATTTTTTGGTCGTGTAATTTAATATAATATAAATTATGTATTTTTCTTTTTCCAGCAAATTCTGCCCAGCTGGCTGTAGAGACGTAGCAGGAGACATTTCCGGGAATATGGTAGATGGATATAGAGATGTAAGTAATTGAGGGTAATGGCAGAGAATGAATGAAAAGGAGTAAGTGCTTTACTCTGTGTAAATTAATTACTGAGTAAAGTCAAATGAGATAAAAAAAAAAAAGCTCTAGATAGATGCATGAGTCTCTCTTCTCTGAGAATAAATGAAATAAGTATAAAAACCAAGGTTACCCATGCATTCATTCCTATTTCTAGCATTTCCAGCTAAGCTTATTATAAATGAAATGAAAACCAAAACTTTACCATCGGAGAGTGTTATTCCATCCACTTTTTGTAAGAGGTTATAGATTTGCATCCTTTTTGTTATGGTTTATTTCTGTAACATTCCAACTGGTACCTGTAATAGAGCAAAGGACATGGATATTCACATCATAGAATAGTGACATTGTGTCTGAGGCCAATGAAGCCATCCACCCTGCTCTTATTCCCCTCTCTCTTTGCAAACCAAGTTCTTATGTCCAGTAAGACTGCCTGGGTTATGTAGTAATACATTGTTCCTGCATGTCCTATCTCAGATACATAATCCTCCACTTGTTTCTATTTACAGATTTCTGTGTCCTGGAAATCTAGTATCTGATTTGTTTAGACATTTACATTGCTATTTGAAGTAGTTGGGTTAATAGCCTAGCTTTTGAGAAGTGCCTTAAGTTATTAGAAATCTATAGCAAAAACCTATTGTTGTGAATCTGTTCTTAAAGTGATTAACGTGTATTTTTATGCCTGTGGGAAAATAACCTTTATCTACTTGTTCCAGGTGATTGATAAATCCTCTGTGGCATGGGGAAAAAGTTTGACTGTAATTTTCTCTTTTAGCATATTCTGATTCTGGGAACAGCAGATTTTGTTGTTACTTTGTCTTTCGTTCCCCTTTTCTGTATTTTTATTTACAAGATTGACACAGGATACTTATTTGACCTACAAATTGACTCTTAAAATGTTTTACACTATTTCAGTTTGAAGATTTACTTGGCTCAGGCGATTCTTAAACGACTACAGGGAATTAAGAGAAATAAAACGTTGAATTTTTCCCAGCAAAAGAAAGTGTTATTTATTATTTTCCTGTTCTATGCAAGAAATGTAAGAATTATGTACAGTAAGAGAAATAGCATCATTTTTTCTTACTGTGGATGTTTATCTTACCTCCTGACAGAGCTATATTTTTTAGCATAACAGCTAAATGATTTCCTGTATGGTAGATGGGAGTACATGATCCTTAAGTGCTGGCAAACAGGTTTCCTATTTGACTCACTGACTGATTTTGCACTATTTGCTTTTAGAATGATTGTATCTGGAAGGAAATATTGTGTTTCGAAAGCTACTCTCTTCGAAGAACTCGGATTAGTGCCTTTTTGTATATGTCAGTGTCATGGATGTATTAAATACTTATTGCTGCATAATAATATTACCATAAACTTAGAGGCTTAAAGTGGCACATATTTATTATCTCATTTTCTGTGGGTTAGGAGACTGGACATGGTTTAGCTGGGTTCTCGGCTTCAGGGTCTTATAAGGGTGCAGCAAACATATCAGCTGGGGCTGCAATCTCATTGGAGGCTCAACTGGGGAAGGATCTGCTTCTAAGCTCATGTGGTGTTGACAGTGTTCAGTTACTTGTGGATTATTGGATTGAGGGCCTCGGTTTCTTCCTGGATTTTGCCTGGAGGCCATCCTCAGTTCTTGCCATGTAGACCTTCCCAACATGGCCAGTTGCATCCTCAAAGCAAACAAGGGAGAGTCTTTGAGCAAAGGCATCTCCTAGCAAGATAGATTATGCTCTTATATGATGTTATCATGGGAGTGGTATCCCCTCACTTTTGCCATATTCTTATAGACTTAGAAGAAAATCTCAGCTCCCATCCACACTCGGGGATTCAGAGGAATCCCACAAGATGGGATACAGGGAGCGGCGATCAATGGGGGTTATCTTGGAGTCTGCCTCCACAGTGCCTTCATCTTGGGAAATGTGTTCAGTTGTAGCAAGTCTTTTCGGAAGAGTTTTGCAACATCAAAGCATATCCTGTAGGTCAGGGTAACAGAATATGTAAAATAAATAACTAGAGGAGCTGTTGAAGAAGTAGGTACCCTGTCTCAGGGAAGAATATATTGTCTTACAGAGCTATTGTAGAAAAGGTATTGGTTTATTCTGTGTTACTCCAAAAAGCAGAACTGGGATCAATGGATAAAAGTTATAGGGATGCCAATTTCAGCTGCATATGAGGAATAATTGAACAATGCAAAATGGGATAGGCTGTCTCGAGAAACAGTGATTTCCTCGTCACTGGAAATGTCAGGTGTAGATGTTAAAACCATTTGTCAGGGATAGACTGTGTTTGTGTGGGAAGGCTGCTGTGGAGTAGAGACAGGGGTGGTCTGTCAGGAGGTGTGAGGGGGAAACTTTAAAGGCCTTTTTGAATTTTTGAGATTAGGTAGTTCTGTCTCCTACTGACAAATTTAGGCATCCAAATTGGTGTATGTTTCCAATGCCAGTGAAGGAATATGGGCTTCTCTTAAGATCTGCCTCACCTGCCCCCAGAACAGTTTTTCTTTTGGCACCTTCTCCCCAGCCTGCTAACTAAACCATCTGTTTTTAAGCAGAACACATCACTTAATTAATTTGTTTCAGCAATTCTCCTCTCCCCAGAATGTTCAAGAAGTACTGTAAAATAGAGACAGTAAACATGTAGTGCGCTGCAGTTTAGGAGGAGAAGGGGAGAAACTGGGCCTCTTGTACACACCCAGAAAAAGCCAGAAGGAAATACATTATAATGGCAAGTGATTATCTCTGGGTAGTGACAATGTGAGTGATTTTGTTTTCATTATTTCCAACATCTCTATAAAGAATGCAAATTTTATGAAGAAAACATTATTGATATGGTAATTAGGACTATAACAGCACAGAAATAATTCATATTATGGAAAGAGGCATATATTTGATAATTTAACATTTTGCTATCATTCCACCAACATTTTTATGCATGTGCTTTATCCTACCTTACTGGTTTTGGTTCATATTTTATTAAATGCAATCTAAAATGTTTACTTTTTTGTTACACTTCCTTTTAAAACATTGTCAACACTGTTTTAGTACAAGTTGATTTTTCCTAAAGGAAGAGTTAAGAAAATGCTGGGATGATTTGATAGTTGCTTGAAAGTCGTTTAGCCTTAGTTCACACTGATCTATTTGGCCATCATTTATGGCTTAGTGAGCTTCAGAGATGTTTATTGTAGATGATACCATCCACCTCCAATTGCCTGAGCCATGCAGGTATTCTCTTCAGCTGGCCATTGCATTTCCTTTCCTAAAGAATTATTACATTTACATTATTCTGTTTAAGTATATTTTGTTTAAGATAATTTACTAATTAAAACCATTTGTCAGGGATAGCTGAACGTCTTAGTATCAAGTAAAATTCATTAGGGAAGCTCTTTTTTTTGTTTGTTTGTTTGTTTGTTTGATTTTTGAGACGGAGTCTAGCTCTGTCACCCAGGCTGGAGTGCAGTGGTGTGATCTTGGCTCACTGCAAGTTCCACCTCTTGGGTTCATGCCATTCTCCTGCCTCAGCCTCCTGAGTAGCTGGGACTATAGGCGCCTGCCACCATGCCCCACTAATTTTTTGTATTTTTAGTAGAGACGGGGTTTCACCGTGTTACCCAGGATGATCTCGATCTCCTGACCTCATATACACCTGCCTTGGCCTCCCAAAGTGCTGGGATTACAGGCTTGAGCCACTGTGCCCAGCCAGGAAGCTTATTGTTTAATAGACTTTATGGTGAATCCTTGTATAAAACAAAGAATTATTGTGTAAAAGTTGCCTTCAGATGAACATTGTAGATCAATATGTATTTTTTCACAAATCAGGTTTCTAATTTGCCATTAAAGCAAGATATTATATGGAGGGCAGAAAATACTTTAAAACTTTAAGTACAGTTTAATATTTTTTGGTTGTGTAATTTAATAAAATATAAATTATTTATTTTTCTTTTTCCAGCAAATTCTGCCCAGCTGGTTGTAGAGACGGTCTGCTCTACAGAGCAGAATGTACATAGGCTAAGTACATATGCTAGGTAATATGTACCCATGTACATAGGCTAGGTAATACGGCTTTCCAATATTTACATTTCAGTGAGACTTAGACTTCAAAATACCTAAAAAATAAAGGCATAAATTGTACCATCTCTTCAAAAGGGAATTTTCAAAAGTCAGGTTCAATAAATGTGAATTTTAAAAATCAGTACCAGCCGGGCACGGGGGCTCACACCTGTAATCCCAGCACTTTGGGAGGCTGAGGCAGGCGGATCACAAGGTCAGGAGATCAAGACCATCCTGGCTAACACAATGAAACCCCATCTCCACTAAAAATACAAAAAATTAACTGGGCATGGTGGCGGATGCCTGTAGTCCCAGCTACTTGGGAGACTAAGGCAGGAGAATGACATGAACCCAGGAGGCAGAGTGCGCAGTGAGCCAAGATCGTGCCACGGCACTCCAGCCTGGGTGACAGAGCGAGACTCCGTCTCAAAAAAAAAAAAAAAAAAAATTCAATACCAAAAAAGTGGCAACTTAAATAAATGTCAATTTTCTTTAAGTTGCATGGATGAGGGAGTGACTGTTTTGAAGAAAATAATCCTGGAAAATGCTGGCAATTTTATCATAATAATATGATAGTGAAACTTGATGGCTGGTCTTTTGGAGATGTATCCTATAGCCTACAATTAATATTAAAAGAAATGGCAAAAAACCACAATTACTTTTGCACCAACCTATTATGGAAAGCCATAGCTGCAATTAAATAAAATTTTTATAAAAAGGGTATACACCATTGAATTCCTTCAATACTGGCTACTGTGAGAAAGGAGAACATTTGTTGGCCAATGATGCTGTTAGATCCTGTTGCTCGTTGGCCTGCGAACCTGTCCTCTTACAGCCAAGGAGGCTCTGGAACATTTCAAGTCCCTTGAGAGCTCTCTATAGGCAGGGTTCCTAGGATGAAGACCAGTGATCCCAAGGACAGTGGGAATAGCTGCCCAGCAGACCACTGAACCAATGTGGTTTTCATTCTGGGGTTTAGCAAGGAAGACAGGCCTGCATGTGTCCTGTAAAAGGTGCACTGGGTACCCTTTAGAATCACAAAGTGACAGACCTTCAGAAAAGACACTAGAGCAGCAGTCCCCAACCTTTTTGGCAACAGGGACCACTTTTGTGAAAGACAATTTTTCCACAGACTGGATGGTTTCAGGATGAAAGTGTTCCACCTCAGATTACCAGGAATTAGATTCTCATAAGGAACACACAACCTAGATTCCTCACATGCGCAGTTCTCAGTAGGATTTGCACCCCTGTGAGAATCTAATGCATTTGCTGATCTGACAGGAGGTAGAGCTCAGGCTGTAATGTGTGCTCGCCCACCCCTCACTTCCTGCTGTGTGGCCTGGTTCCTAACAGGCCACTGACCAATACCAGTCCACAGCCTGGGGGCTTGGGGACGCATGCACTAGACCGCATCGAGTCTAGGCTTGTCGTTGTCCAGAGGAATGGGAAGCCAGGTCAGGAGCAGTGGAATGACTTGCATATACCTCGTGGAGTTAGAGGCAAAGCCAGGATGACAAGATAAATTGCTAAATTTAAATTCTGGACTTTTCCTTTTCAGTTGGCTCCTCCATTTCGTTTGGACCCAGGAGTCCAAACTGATGATAAGGAAGCTTTTTAATGAAAGAAAATTCAGGAAAAAATACACAGAAAATTCAGGAAAGATAACAATGCAAGCTGCATTCTTATTAAAGAGTACAATCTTTTTCTCTTCTAATTTTAAATATTTTTTCCTCCAAAATTAGGGAGGGTAGTATTTGCATCTCTGTTTCAGCATTATCATGTTTTCTCTTTTTTTTCTATTGTGAAATCTTTCTTTTGTTATGATAGCAGTTATTGCAAAACTGACTCACTTTGCCAAACCTAATCTAGTTTGGGAAATATGAACTCTCTAAGTTGACGATCACAAAGTTCTCAACTTTATTGCAAATATATTAACTGCAAAATATGATTTGTCTCATTAGTCCTCATAGTATTGTAACTTAAGTCTAAGGGAACTTTTCCATTGTAAATAAGGTAAGCAGCATTGTCATTAACAAAAAGAGAAATTCTTGAGTCCAGTTATTGAGACACAATTTCATGAGCTGCCTTTCTATGTTGGCATTAATACTCATGAAGAAGTGGAGCATAGCTAAGGTTTATTTAGGAAATTATGTTTCTTATCCCCTCACTCCTGGATCTGAGTGCCTTATCACCCTTCCACAGAGGTCTTTGCTTGGGGACCTACAGGCCTGGGCACCCCATAGAAAGTTCTAGTCATTTCTGAAGCCCCAGTTCCTGACAGAGCCAATTCCAATCCCACAACCGCCTTAAAGCAGAGCCAGTCTGCTGCTCCTGCTGCATCTGTCAGAACAGCCAGCAGCCTGCTGACACCTCACACTGAACATCGCAGGGCTGAGCTGGCACTGGCTTTTTGATGCCTCCTGAGGGGATTCAGGAAGTGAGATGGAGGCTGTCAGTCCCTAGTTGCTCATCATCCCCCTAGGAACTTTGTTAAGCTTTCTGTTCCATTTAATGTCTGTGGCTGTCATTACCATTGTCGTTTTGGTACCTTGATAAATCTCTAAATTAATTTAAAAATGAATATGTGGAATTGAAAGTTCAGCTTCACAAATGATAACTTGGCATGTGTGTCTAATAGCCTAAGTATAATAAACTGCATCTGTTATCGATTTCTGCTTAACAGGCCACTCCAAAACGTAGTGGCTTGAAGTAGCAGCCACTTTGTTTGCTGATGAGTTTGAGGGTGATAATTTGGGCTCCACCTATACTGCATTGGATTAGTAAGCTCCCTTAGCCTGGAATCACTCTTGTGGCTACCATCATATGGCAGATTAACTGGGGCTCAAGAATCTAAGGTGGCTTCAGTCACATGTGTAGCAGTTGGCTAGGTCCTGTTTTGTTGTTTTTGTTGTTGTTGTTTTGTTGTTGTTGTTGTTGTTGTTTTTTGAGACGGAGTCTCGGTCTGTCGCCCAGGCTGGAGTGCAGTGGCCGGATCTCAGCTCACTGCAAGCTCCGCCTCCCGGGTTCCCGCCATTCTCCTGCCTCAGCCTCCCGAGTAGCTGGGACTACAGGCGCCCGCCACACCACATCCGGCTAATTTTTTTGAATTTTTAGTAGAGACGGGGTTTCACCGTGTTAGCCAGGATGGTCTCGATCTCCTGACCTCGTGATCCGCCCGTCTCGGCCTCCCAAAGTGCTGGGATTACAGGCTTGAGCCACCGCGCCCGGCCGGCTAGGCCCTGTTATCTGCAGCAGAACAAAGTAAGCCACATGGCCCAGAGTCAGTGAGGGAGGTGACCACTCCAGGGCATGGCCATTGGCAGGCTTTATTCATTGGGGCCGCTACTATACATTACCACGGAAACTAAATAGAAAACGCCAACTATATTTTAACTGTGTTCTTTTAAGTTCTGCCTAATAATGTTGCTGTGTTTCAGACCTCTTTATTGTGCAAAGCTGCCGTCCATGCAGGAATCATTGCTGATGAACTGGGTGGCCAGATCAGTGTGCTTCAGCGCAAAGGGATCAGTCGATATGAAGGGATTCTGGCCAATGGTGTGCTTTCGAGGGAGTAAGTACTTTTTTTCAGTACCGTTTGTTCTGAGTAGAAGGTAACCCTGAAGGATAATTAATCAGCTCACAACTTTGAAAAGACCGCAGCGATGTGATAGCAAGGGTTTGTCAACTGGAAAAATACGCATGAGTGCTTAGAGCAGCGTTTCCGGTCTCTGCATGGATGAGAAACATAGCAATCAGAAAGCTCGCTGCTTATGCTGACACGTAAATTAAAATGGCACACTCTGAAGCCCTGGGCAGAGGAGTATTTTTTCCCTCAGGTGCTTTTGTGGGAGAAAATAAAGGCTTAATCCTTTTTGGGTTTTTACAACTTCAGTAAATTACTGGTTGTCTCCAATATTATCATCAGCTGAAACCCTTACAGAACCACTGAGCTCCCTGGAAGACTCCTAGAGACAGTTGTTCAGTGATGAGTTTGGAAAGTGAAAAAAGGTGGCCTTTGTTAACACTGTTTAAAAAGATGGCCTTTGTTAATATTATATTCTTCATTTGTTTTCATCCTGTGCTCTTTTAGCTTCATGAGAAAAAAAAAAATGTGTTAAGTGCTTTAAATGGTTCAACTTAAGCTTTTCATACTTTCAGATTTCCTCAGCCACTAGAAAGTGTACAACTAGAGCTGTGTAAAACTCAGTGTCAGCCTGCCTTGTGGTCCAGACGTCCACACATATAAACAGGCAGCTCAGAATGGCCAAGTGGGAGACACTCCCGGAGTGGAAACCTAGTGAGGGAAAAGTACTCCTTGAACCACTGTATTTCTCTCTCTCATTCTCTCCTTCTGCCTTCTGCAACTCTTGTTTCTTGGACAGGTTTTCACATGGCCTGGGTTCCAAGAATAAGGCACAAGACAGAGGTTTTAGGCGTTTTGGGATCCATAAGTCGGGGAAAAAGTGTCAGGACCTATATATTCTTATCACTCATTAATCTGTATGATGTTCTCCCCCTGCCCCTACTATTTTGTCCTAGCCCCGTCTTGCATCAGAAAGAACATGGTCATGTTTTACTGTTCCATTTTCACAATGGATGGTGGGCCATCTTATCTTGGATAGGTTCTCAAGTTAGTCAGCATAGATATGGTGACTCTGATGTTATTTTGATAATTGTATAGTAGTGTTTTCCTTCCCCCTCCTACTTTTTATTTAAGTGTATTATAGTTAGCAATGTCATAGATCAAATAGGTATCCTGACCACAAGTTGTGACATTGTTTTTGTTGGAAAATGTGTCTTAAGTTCTGCAGAACCAACTTATGAACTCACATAGAAACTTTGGGCCTAACACCCATTTTATGATTGGGGTTGTTGGCTCATGCTCATAGGCAGTGGCATTTGGAAGCAGTAACTGAAGTTAGGGGAGAGGTGGTTAGATCATCTTCACGAAGGAGGTGAGTCTTGTGTTTGATGGAAGGCAGGAACAATGCTTAGAGGGATTATAGGGGTAGGGTCAAGACTGAGGAGCAGTGTTAGAGAGGGGTGGTGGTTAGGGAGCATGGTGCCATTGGCACACCATGCTCGCGGCCAGGAGGCTGGCTAGTGGGTGTCTATGGAGAAAAGGCAGAGCCTCTCACTGGCAATTCTGAGTTCAGGGTCAGGCTGGGGGTAACTACAGATGTTCCAACATAACTCTTTCGCAGGCAAGGCAAGTCGTACTGTACGTAATCCACAAAAGCCTTCCATCCACCAAGGACAGCGGTGCATGCCGGGCACTTGGACATGCAGGCTTACTTCACGATATTTGTGTTCTCTGCCTACCATGACCCTCCCATTTACTTTCCCCTTCTGGATAGATTTTTAGCTATGAGAGGACACAAACATTCAAAGACAAATAAGTCTCTAAATTTGTGCCAAGGTTTAAGATCTAAAAGTTTGGTAACAGTATGCTATTAGAAACTAAAATCTTTACTCAAATGAATAAAATGATACATATATACTCACATATATGTAACATTTTTCACAAATATTTGCCACATACTTTTCAGAACATTAAAATTTATTTTAAAATTTACACCCTGATTTATAGTAAAAGTGATCACTTATGCACAGTAAATCTTTAAATGCCAAGTTGACCTTGACTTTTGAGAATGTATTCTTTTTTATGTTTTTTGATGGTTTCTTCTGTTGATACAAGGGTGCTACTTCAGGAAGATAACAGGCTCTAGCCTGAATTTGTTAGGTGCTACCACCTCCAAGCAGGAACGAAGAACTACCCTTTGGCTTTCAATCTGTTTTTTGGAATCATTTGTCTGTATTTGTATACATTTGAATGCTCTTTTTGTAGGAAAACAGGATAACAAAAAGTTTAACTTGGATTTTATCTTACTTTTGAACAAGCATTATTAAAACTATTGAATAATTTAGACTTTATGTTCTCAGTTAACTTCTGCTACGTCGACTGGACTTAATACATACATATATAATATATTTTATATAATTTTAAAAGTATATATTATTTATTTTATAATATATAATTATATAATTTTATATATATATATAATTCGAAGTTAAACTTCCATGCAAAAAGCAGAGTACAGAAATCTAAACCATTAATGAATTAGAAAAGGTTTTGCTTCATATTCCTTATAGTTATTTGTACTAATTGTCTGATTTTTATTTTGGGAGGAGTGTAGAAACTTCAGCATCATATCAGGATCTCTTCTTATTTCCAGATCTGTGATTTTGCACTGACTTTTTGTACTGAGCAAATAGTTACCCGTATGTTCACACAGCCTCTTCCACTCATTTAGATTTGAAATCTTCAGGGAGCAGTTGTTTTTATCTGTGTTGTTTTGCTCTTGGGGAAACACTGTACATGCGGTCATTGAACTTATGTTCCCACACATGATTGTTTGGCATTCAGGAAAAACCAGAGAAGGAAGTATTGCAGCTGAGGAAGGAGTCCCTAAAGTAAATATCCAGGGCTCTTCTGGGATTCATCTCCGGTCAGGTCATTTCCTTGATTTGAAGAGACCAGAATGGTATCAGGAAGAGGGACTGACCTCATACAGAGGACGATGGTGCTAACCATCAGAAGCGAAAACCTTCTTTCTGTTTCCATCAGATGATTCTTGATAGCTTCTGTAGCCCTCTGGGAAGACTCCTTACTCCTGTAATCTGATTGAATTCATTCACTCTAATGTGTGAATGCTTCAGAGCCCTAACCTCCCTAGGGTGTTTTTATTTTTAAAAGAATAGGCCTATTAACCTATAGAGTTCTTTAAGTGGTCTGTATGTAATTCGTTCAATGGAATTAAATGGAAAAACATTTTCCAGTTGATAAAGGAGGAAAGCCAGACAGAGAGCTGTTAGAAGCAGAGCTTCTCCTGGTTTCTTCTCAGGATTAACTCCAGAGTTATCCTTTCCATACTTTTCGGTCAACAACAAAACGAATATTTCATGGCAACGGGAGTGAGCTTAGTTTCTTAGGGTTGTCGCAGCATTATTTAGGCTTATTTGAGCCACACTTCAAATTTAACAGCATGGGAACGTTAAAGAAAATGGAAAAAGAGGCCGGGCGCGGTGGCT
>NC_045438.1:4839772-4848973 GCF_002776525.5 Piliocolobus tephrosceles | reverse complement strand
AAAAAAAAAAAAAAAAAAAAAAAAGGAAAAAGAGACAAAAGAGAGGTTCTACATAAATCTTAATACAATTTTAATATGAATAGCGCCTTTCTTTAAGTGTCAGGAGAGTTGAGTTCTCATCCAAGCTTTTTTGCTAACTGTGAACTTAGGCAAGTCCCAGGGCCCGTGTGGGTCTGAGTTTTCTCATGTAAGTAATGATTGGTGCCTGCATTATATTCAGTGCAGAGATTATAGAAGAACCTATATGTAGAATACCAGGGTTTATGGAGTCTGCCAAGCATAGACAATGTGAAAGAGAAAATCTATTCTAGAGAGTTTCACTACCCATTACTTCTAAAAAGAGCTTTTGATGGGAAGGTACTTATACTCTTGGCCAGAGTACTTTTGGGTTCTTTGTGGATTTCATGTTTTAGTACTCTCTGTGTCCATTATTCCCATCTCTAATTCAGAATTAAACATTTAAAATAATAAGCAGCACTCTGAGACTGTAAAATAGTTGTAAAAAGTTGGACACAACCGGGGCATCTACCTTTTGGTGTTTACCTCTAGTATCTAATACCGTGCACATAAAGCAAATGTTGAGGCCCCCAGATTTTCCATTCGTTCTATGTGTTTTTCATACCACTGACTTTGTGAGGGATTTTTTTTTTTTTTTTTTTGAGACGGAGTCTGTGAGGGATTATTTTAAAGGTTCATCTGGTCTTCAAAGGTAGATAAGGACATTCCTGTGGCCTTAGGAATCTCTTCTGCACTGAAGGAGACAACTGCAGAATGGGGCTGATGCGATCATTTCTCATGTGATAGTGATAGAGGCAGCAGTGAGGCCAGCTCACTGACATGCTGTGTGTTTTCTCCAGCTGTTCCTTGTCATCCAGGAGCAGGAGCTGGTTCAAGGCTTGGTGCTGGTTGCTACAGTAGGTAGGAGTGTGGCTGTGGAGAGAGAGACAGGGCGGAGACTGTCCTAGAGTAACACTGCTGAAACAAGATCCTCAATGAGAGTCCAGAGGTCTGTGGGGAAGGCAGATGGAAATGAGTGGGACACTTTAAGGTGACTGCTGAAACAAAGGGAGATTTCAGGGCAGTAATCCTTTCTGTCTTCATCATCTTGCATTAATTGATTGCGATGTAAGGTTATTCCTGAGTCTGTATATCTACACATTCCTTTCCAATACATTCAGCATGATGGAAATAGCACAGGATTCTGATTCAAAAGCAGCATCTCAGAGTCCTAGCCCCTTGTCACCTGTATGAATTTAGGAAAGTTGCTTACCTTCTATGGGTCTAAGTTTCCTGTTCTATAAAATACTGATGATGAAGATAATACTAGTAGGTTTGCAGGGGTGTTGTGAGGATCATGTGAGGAAGCACAGGTGGGAAAGCTCTGGGATGTAGCTATATTAGTCACTAAGATCTAGGTAAGCAACTCACCTTCTCATGTTTGTCTTTATTGTTTCAGTGGTTCCCTGTCAGACAAGCGATTTCTGTTTACCTCCAATGGTAAGGATCATGTTTTCCTTAAGAATTTGATATTTTCGGTGGCTCACACCTGTAATCCCAGCACTTTGGGAGGCTGAGGCAGGCGGATCACGAGATCAGGAGATCGAGACCATCCTGGCTAACACGGTGAAACCCCATCTCTGCTAAAAATTCAAAAATTAGTGGGCTTGGTGGCAGGCGTCTGTAGTCCCAGCTACTTAGGAGACTGAGGCAGGAGAATGGCACCAAGACACGGAGCTTGCAGTGAGCCAAGATCGCGGCACTGCACTCCAGCCTGGGTGACAGAGCGAGACTCCGTCTCAAAAAAAAAAGAATTTGATATTTTGAAAGTCTTCAGTAGTAGTTTATTCCTCCATACCCTTCAGATTATATAGTTTAAAAGGTTTTTTTTTTTGTCAGGTTATATAGCATCTTTTTTTTTTTTTTTTTTTAAGCAGAGTCTCATTATGTTGCCCAGGCTGGTCTCAAACTCCTGGGCTTAAGCAATCCTCTTCCTTCAGCCACCCACACCAAATCTTTTTGACTTAACCATCCACAGGACAATAAGCCTAATTAACATTAAGCAGAAAATATGTTTCTTTGTAATCTAAACTCTCTCTCAGACTTTTGCCAAAAATAGTAAAAAGTGAAGTATTTATTTTAAGATAAATCCCTTTATCTTAGATTTTAAGAGAAAAAGCTTTCAAATATTGCAATTTGGTTTGTTACTATTTTGAATAAAGTTACTGAAAATGAGTATACAGAATAAAGGCTTTTTAGCTTCTCCATCATGGAATGTATTCTACATAAATATTCTCTCTCAGCATAAACCATTTCAAGGAAGACACTACAAATATTTCTTCTTTGCCTTTATTTGCTGACACATTGGCATATTGAGCATGGTATAGTTAAGGTCCTTTGGATGAATATTGGGTACAACTTACTGATCTTCAGAGGACTTAGACACATCTGCTTTTCAAGTACGTGGAGAAAATGGGGTTCCCCTCTGATTCTAAACATTTTAAAGTGAGAAGGAACACAGCATTTTAAACCTTTAATACAGATTGCACTTTGTTGAAATCAGGATGAATTTAGAAGGTTAGAAAATAAAATCCACAGTGGGGACGAAGAGGTGTCACTTACAAAGGATGTGACTTGGAGGTCTATTAAAAAGAAAAGCAGTAACAGCTTCAAGACATGGTAGTACAAATGAGTGAAATGCAAGTCTGGACCATTTAAAAGCTGGTAATTAAACACTTGATTCCATGTCAGAATAAAAGTCAACCAGTTGAATATTTCTAGGTGAGATGGGGTACTACTTTTTTTGCTGTTATTTTATGTCTGTATCTCAAATACCTTACTGTACTCTTTTTTCCAGGTTGCAGCAGATCCTTGAGTTTGGATCCTGATGGGCAAATCAGAGCTTCTTCCTCATGGCAGTCAGTCAATGAGAGTGGAGACCAAGTTCACTGGTCTCCTGGCCAAGCCCGACTTCAGGACCAAGGCCCATCATGGGCTTCGGGTGACAGTAGCAGCAACCACAAACCACGAGAGTGGCTGGAGATCGATTTGGGGGAGAAAAAGAAAATAACAGGTGCAGAAAATAACACAAGTGCAAAGTGCAGGGGTAGTTTCCTGACTGTAAATGACTTACAGTTGAAAATATGCTTATTGTTTACATAGGTGCCTCTCTGCCTACCTCCAAGTTCTTGAAATATTCGAAAATGTAACAAATCTTTACATTCTTTCTGTGAAAAGAATCTGTATGCAAGTTGTAAATATGGATATATGGATTAGAGAGATTTTTTTTTCAATGGTGAAACCTTTATATGGTATATTGTCAGTGTGAAAACATTAATCTGTGAACAGATTTTTAAATGCAACTAATATAAGTTGGCCTGTGAGATGATTTGAGGTTTCAAATGAGGAAGGAAAAAACTGAAACTTGAAATCATAATACATGTTATATTTAACAAACTTTTTAAAATAGCCTGTAAATATTATTTTCTTACAAGGAATTAGGACCACAGGATCTACACAGTCGAATTTCAACTTTTATGTTAAGAGTTTTGTGATGAACTTCAAAAACAGTAATTCTAAGTGGAAGACCTATAAAGGAATTGTGAATAATGAAGAAAAGGTAAGAGGTAACCCTGGAGGCAAGAGAACTGAGTAGGAGAACAGGCCTCTATATATTTTCGTCAGTGTGTTGACATTAAATATCTCATTGATAAAAGACAGTGAGACCAGGCATGGTGGTTCATGCCTGTAATCCCCAAGCTTTGGGAGACCAAGGCAGGAGGATCATTTGAGACCATCCTGGGCAAGATCCCACCACTACAAAAAAATTTTTTTAATTACCCAAATGTGGTGGTGCACACTCGTAGTCCTAGATATTTGGAAGGCTGGGGCAGGAAGAACACTTGAGCCCAGGAGTTCAAGATAACAGTGAATAATGATTGTGCTATTGCACTACAGCCTGGGCAACAGAGTAAGATCCTGTCTCTAAAATAAAATAAAATGTTTAAAATGATGATGGGCTGGTCGCACTGGCTCATGCTTATAATCTCAGCACTTTGGGAGGTTAAGGCAAAGGGATCACCCGAGGTCAGGAATTCGAGACCAGCCTGGCCAATGTGGTGAAACCCTGTCTCTACTAAAAATACAAAAATTAGCCGGACGTAGTGGCTGGTGCCTGTAATCCCAGCTACTTGGGAGGCTGAGGTAGGAGAATCATTGGAACCTGGGAGGCGGAGGTTGCAGTGAGCCAATATGGCACCATTGCACTCCAGCCTGGGTGACAAGAGCGAGATTCCATCTCAAAAAAAAAAAAAAAGTGCTTTCTTGGCATGCAAGAATAAGAAATGTGTCAATAAAAACCTTGAGAGATCTTTGTGATTTAATTCTTTTCCACTTCAGGAATGAAATACTTGTGATTTTCTTGGGAAATGATAATTGGCAGTGTGAAATTGCTGCTTCAGTATAAGCATGGTGGATGTTTGAGTTGGACATTTGTCTTGGGATCCTGCTAGTGGCAATGAGAATTTGGAAGGAAACAGCAAAAGTGAGAGAGCTGAAGCCTTGTGCTCTTGAGGTTGCTTGTCTGTAGCACCAGCTAAATGTAGAAATATTAAGGTCAAATAATACAACAAGGCAATTTTAGCTTCTTTATCCAAAGTGAAATTTAAATCAGTAAACAGATGAGCAGCATGACCTTAGTTAGATAAATTGGCCCTTGTTTGCAAAGCCTCGTATCTTCAATATTGACAGTGTCTAGAAAAATGCAACAGACATAGAATCCTTGCCTTGGTTTCATATAACCAGGTATAAGTGGGATGATAAACATCTAAAAACTAACTTAGAGAATCTTAAGGTAAAAATAACTTCCTTCTATAGGTGTTTCAGGGTAACTCTAACTTTCGGGACCCAGTGCAGAACAATTTCATCCCTCCTATCGTGGCCAGATATGTGCGGGTTGTCCCCCAGACATGGCACCAGAGGATAGCCTTGAAGGTGGAGCTCATTGGTTGCCAGATAACACAAGGTAGGGCTCAGGGCAAGCCAGTGAGTTACTCAAGTTTGGTCATATTTTTTTTTTTTTTTTTTGCCTATCATTGTTACTAATGTGGTTCTCCCAACATCCCTCCTCTCTCAGGTAATGATTCATTGGTGTGGCGCAAGACAAGTCAAAGCACCAGTGTTTCAACCAAGAAAGAAGATGAGACAATCACAAGGCCCGTCCCCTCAGGAGAAACATCCCCAGGTAGAGCAGTGATTGTTCTGTGGTTTCATCAGAAGCAGAACTAGTACCCCGCCCAATATCAGTAACTTCAACAAAACTTATTTTTCTCTGTCATATAAATGCTGGAGGTGGATGATCCAGTGGTATTGGCACAGATTGTAAAATGATGTATGTTTACAGCTTTTCATTGCAGTATTATAAATAGAAAAAGATTAGAAATGAACTTATGTGCCCTTCAAACACTAGGTACGTATTTTGTGGAAAAATAAAATGTTAGCACATTCATGCAGTGGAACACTCTGCAGCCACAAAAGAAAGAATGTATTGGTAATATAAAAAGCTCACTGAGATATAGAGGCAACTGAAAAAAAAAAACAAGCAAAATACAGAACTATCTAAGTAGCATGCCACCCTTTCTCCAAAAAGGAGAAATAAAGAATAAATATCCATTCCATTGTCTCTGGAAAAATGTCAAGAAACATAATGCAGCTTTCTGTGAAGAAGGAACAGAGGTAGGAGGGACACATTCCATTCTATACTTTTGTATACTTTTTGCATTTTGAACATGTAAGTGTATAATCTGTTCAAATAATGAACATTAAAAGTACATTTTTTCAGAATATAAAATAATTTGCATATCAATTTTATGAGATTTGGAAAGATTAGAAAAACACAAATAAGAAAACAAAACTTAGTCATAAATCAGTATCCATAGATAATCACCAAATCTCACTGTTTCTAGTCAACTATATTTATATTTCTAACTTTAAGACAAAAATGGTAGCATATTATTCTGTTCTGCAGCATATATTTTTCATTTAACATTGTATCATGAGCATTTTCCAGTGTTATTGGAAGGTTGAAAACCCCAGTTATTAATGTCTTTATAGTATTTTTCACATGGATAAACCATTATTGACCATTTCCCTGCTGCTGGATGCTGAAGTTGTTTGATTTTCCCCAAATTTTCACTCTTACAAATAACACCGCTGCTGGGTGCAGTGGCTCACGCCTGTAATCCTCGCACTTTGGGAGGCCGAGGCGGGCGGATTGCCTGAGCTCAGGAGTTCGAGACCAGCCTGGGCAACACAGTGAAACCCCGTCTCTAATAAAATACAAAAAATTAGCTGGGCTTGGCAGCATGCGCCTGTAGTCCCAGCTGTTTGGGAGGCTGAGGCAGGAGAATTGCTTGAACCCAGAACGCGGAGGTTGCCCAAGCCGAGATCACACCACTGCACTCCAGCCTGGGTGACAGAGCGAGACGCCATCTCTAAAAAAAAAAAAAAGAAAAAAAAATAACATTGCTGTTACTTATACACAAATTTTATTTTCATCTTAAGTCCCTTTTCCCCTTCTTCATGAATTGCATTTTTCCATTCCTAAGCATCCCTTTATCTTCTTCCCAGAGATCACAGAAGAGAAAGATGAAGAGCAAATATTTTTCCTTTACTTTGTGTATTTTCTACAAACTTGGGGCCTGTCTTGGTGGCTGTCAAAGTGTCCTTTTTTTTTTAGAGCAGAAAGAGCTGTAGGAAAACATGACGTGGTGTTTCATGCAACATAGTGGAAATGCTGTTTGAGGTCATCAGGCTGTACTTCCTGTCAGTCCGCAGCCCCAGGGCTCTGTAACGAGGATCCCAGTTTTCCAGGCTACTGTTATGGTCCAGGTCCAAACCCGCCTGCCATCTGGGGAAATGGGTTGCTTGAGCCAAAGTAGGAGCTCTAGACTGTGCTGAAATTATTTACCTGTCTTAAATAGTTCTCACCTGAGGGGTGGAGGGGGGTGGTTAAACTCCCCCCTCATTTCAGATTTTTGGAGTTTAATATGGGCCAAGCAACCAGCCCAGTGTACCTGTTAGTCCCTGAGGAACGTTGGAAACTGTCTCTGGGAGACTGGGGGAGAAATTTTATTTTCCCAAACTTTAGCCAAGATTTTGAATCCTTTGTTTTTGCTTTCCAATATCAGTAAATGCCTAGCATGTATTCATTTTCCCCCTGCATTAAATACTTAAAGACTTTTCAATTCCACATTGTTTTAGATCATGAAATGTGGTTGTCGGTCATTTATGTTGTAACATGATGGCTTTCCCTCTTCTTTAGGAGTAAACATTACAACGGTGGCTATTCCATTGGTGCTCCTTGTTGTCCTGGTGTTTGCTGGAATGGGAATCTTTGCGGCCTTTAGAAAGTATGGTGACTTTACATGTTTAAATTTCTTCTCTAATTATGCAAACAAAAAACCAAAATGTTTATTCTTCAGAAATGCGTACGTACAAAAGCAGCATGACTTCTTTCAAAATAAAATGTTAACTTACATTTTAAAAAAAAGTTAGATAAAAGAAATGATCAAATGTTACTTTATTAATCTTTTTTTATAGGCAGGGTCTCCCTGTCTCCCAGGCTGGAGTGCAGTGGTGAGATCACTCAAACTCCTGGGCTCAAGCAATCCCCCTGCCTCAACCTCCTGAGTAGCTAGGATTACTGGCATGTGCCACCATGCCCAGCTAATTTTTAATGTTTTCTAGAGATGGGATCTTGCTTTGTCACCCAGGCTGGTCTCAAACTTCTGGCCTCATTTGATCCTCCCACCTCGGCCTCCCAAAGCACTGGGATTACAGGCATGAGCCACTGCATCCCACCATGTATTACTTTATAAGCAGTTCTTGTCATTTAGAGACCTTTGGTAAAGACCTAACCTTTGAGTATTGTTGAAGCATCCTGAAATTGACATATTGCTTTAGAAGTATCTGTGGTTTTCCTCCCTGAAGAGTAAAAGGAATATTAAATAGGCTGCTTGGGGTAACACCAAGCTGCCCAATAACAGCCTTCCCAAGCCTCGGTTTCCTTATGTTATAAAATACAGTTTACCCAGATAAGTTCTGAATCTCTTCCAGAACCCTAAAATCCATGTATATTTTAACAAATGTTAGCTATTGGATCTAAAAAAAAAAAAATGGAAAGTATTCTGAAGTTTTCTCTTTTTATATTTTAAGCAACTTCAGAATCTATAATGTGTATATTAGTACAAATAGAATGACGAATAGTTTCTGCCATCATGAGAGAAGGTACAAAAGTCTCTGGTTCAGGTAGATACTCATAAGCTAAAGCATGCCTTAGTGTAATGTGCTTGTATGAAATGCTTTTAAAGACACCCACAGTTTTGGACTGGAGTATAGTAGAGATGAAGTGAGACCATGTGGTCATGAGGAACTGCTTCAGGATGACTGCATGAGCTAGTCATAAACTAAAGGCATCGATTTCTAATATGCAAAATAAGATTAGTATATATTCTTGTGAAATCTTGTGACCTTTTTTATAAACGAGATAAATTGATAGATAATTCTACATATTTGTATGATTTTCTAAAGCACATGGCAGCTGCCATCTCATTTAATTCTCACATCAACCCTATGAGGTAAGTACTATTATGATCCTCATGTTACACAGGGAGAAAGAGGCAGGTACGGTGGCTTATAAATATTCAGTAGGACTTTCTGTCTTGATAGGAAGAAGAAGAAAGGAAGTCCATATGGATCAGCAGAGGCTCAGAAAACAGGTTGGTTGAAAACTCTATCTACAATTTTATCTGTCTTTGACAAAGGGACAGGATCTGCTGATTGAAAGCATAAGGAGGCCAGTGGCCTGCATTTATTTGGTTAAAAGACGTAAGCCCTGTAGCCTTTAAAGTAGCATATCTGTAAGGAAGGAATGTATTGTGCCCTGTCTCTTTATTTTAATGGCCACTTTACTTTTGTTTAATGTCATCCCTTATCACTTGTCAACATCCTTTTTTCTTGGCCACTGGAGTTTAGGCCACGACACTGTCTGCCACCAAGGAGATATGACAAAAGCCTTATCAGTGAGCTGAAGTAGGCCCGTGTTGTTAGCATCTGCAGGCCTGTGCTGTACTTTCCACCCTGAGAAAGTGAGAAAAAGACCAGGCAGGGCTGGTGTGCAGGTTTCAGATAATCGCGCACACCAGC
>NC_045438.1:4671622-4839372 GCF_002776525.5 Piliocolobus tephrosceles | reverse complement strand
GCACACCAGCCCTGCCTGGTCTTTTTCTCACTTTCTCAGACACAGACACCCAAGCAATGAGTTAGCCATGGTCCAGAGAGAGAAGACAGTGGGGCAGGACCCCTAAGAATGCTCAGGGACCATTTGCGACTCCACCTCCCCAGAGTCTAAGACACACCAGCTGCAGTGTCTCCTCTGTGTCACAGATGCCATGCCGGTGCAGACTGTGGGAGACCGTAGCCAGATGATCTCACAAAGGGAGAATCTGGGATCTGATGAGGGCAAAATACCTTTTAAAGGCACAGCGGAAAGCATGATTAGAGTAGTGTTTGCTGTTGTGGTTAACGACCTTGACATGCTGTTCTTAGCACACACACCTGAGGAGGACGTTTATCACTGTCAGCTGTCAGGAGGCAGCCTGACCTCTGACTCATCGAGGAGCATGTTCTGGAGGATGCGCATTACATTTCTGACATACTCATTTGTTTCATGTTACCTTTATTCCAGACTGTTGGAAGCAGATTAAATATCCCTTTGCCAGACATCAGTCAGCTGAGTTTACCATCAGCTATGATAATGAGAAGGAAATGACACAAAAGTTAGATCTCATCACAAGTGATATGGCAGGTAAGTGTCATATTTCCAGGACAGTGCTGTTAGATTGGAGGTGCTGCTTGTGGGGGAGGGAGACAGGAAAGAAATAAAGCAAAATCCTTTTCTATTTAGATAGGGTCCAATAAATCTGAAATGTGTCTTTTCTGCATTCTGTAGAGAATTACAAACTGACTCTAAGATATTACTTAAAAGCCCTATTCAGCCAGTCTCTTCACCTGCAGGGGATATAATGACATCCATAGTGATAGCCCTGTTGTACTACTAGTATCTGGAAGCCCTGAATCTATTTTTGTTACCAAAGCTTTGATTAAGGCACGGTAAAGAGGGACTAGAAGGAGGAATTAAATACAGTGCCTGCCCTGAGCAAGGTGAGATAGGAAATAAAGGAGCCCTCTCAGTATGAGAAGGGCCTCAGTGTCCCTGACAAGCCATCATCAAGAGTCAAGCTTCCCAAACCATCTATGGGGAAATGCGTTTTGTGTCTTTTTAAAAAATTTCTACTCCATCATGAATGAATACACTGTAAAATGCAATATAAAATACTAGTAATAAGGAAATTTTGAAGACATACAGAATACAAAGCTCTAATTTTTTATTAGATTAAACAGACATAAAATTACTCTAAGAGTGACAGAGTAACTTAAGAGTAGTTTCTTGACACTTAGTCTCAATTTCTGCATCTGTCTCTGTGGCACTGCTAAAAACAGTTCTCAGATACATAGGACTCTGGGGCATGCTCTGAGTTACACTGTGCGCTCTCGCTTCTCCCTCCTCACATGCAGCCTGAGGACTTGCAGTAGAGGCATCACCTGGGGGCTTGTTAGAAAGGGAGGCCATAGAACCGGAAGCTCCCAGGTGATGCATGTGCACATCAGTGACTGGGAGTTGTCAGCGTAAGGGTTGGTTGAGCCACTTTGTGGGCAAGGAGAGCATCCTCTGCAACCAAAATCCATCCTCTTGCTCCTTGGAAGTGACATGAAGGGAGAACCTATTTTCTGTTCTCTTACTCCTTTCATTCTCCTTCAGCTTCTAATTCAGCCTCTCCTCCTTCCTCGCTGAATGGTCCTTCTCAGGCTCCTTAAATGTGGAGTGGCACGAGTTCTAACCTCCACTCACCACAGTCTCTCCCCTAAACAGTCCCACACCCCCCCCCAACTTCCAGCAGTGCCCTTCCATGTGTGTCTGTCCATGCTGCTTCTCACACCCAGACTTCCCTCTCATTCCCCAGTCCATCATTCTCAGCAGCCTGCTGGATGCCTCCACCTGCAGATGTCACCCGTTCCTCAGCACCCACAATCGAATCCATTGTTCCTAACCCTCAGCACACATGCTCTGTGCATTCCTTGTCTAATGGCCTCTCGGCTGCACATCCCAGCCTCATCCAGGCTTACGCTCTGGAAAGGGTCCTTGCCTCCCCTTTTTCCTCACACTCCACCTCTCACTGGTAACAAATTCCTGATTCCTGTCCCAAAGAGTCACTTTTCCTCTTTCTAGTTTGCGACCTCTATGTGCATTTCTCTTTGCTTTTTTCTCTCTCACTTTTCGATCTTTTCTTCTTCAGTCAACCTCCACAGTTACCTCTGAAAGTGCCAGTCTGTCGTTTCTCATAGAATTAAACCAGACTTCCTAGCAAGACAATCAGCGCTTTTCCGTGCTCTAACGTGTGGCTGACAGGATGTGTGTTCGAATCCTACTCCATCGCCCCATTGTGCGACCTAGGAAAAGTTAATTCGTCTCTCCCTGCCTTGGTTTCCCATTTGTAAAGTGGAGTAACAGTCCCTGCCTCAGGGAATGTTTTTGAAGATGATTAACATTTTGCTCTTGGAATAGCGCCTGGCACAGAGTAGGAGCTCTAGAAATGTGAGCTCCTAGCTTCATCCTCACTGTCACCACTGGGCCCCGCCCTACTGCTTTGGTCCTCATATCCTATTAAACAAACTACCCTGTGTCCCTCATACTCTGGCCATATCAAACTCTATTCTCGGGGCCGTTCTTTTCTCCATTTCCACACTGTGTGACTTCCACCTCCATAGCCTCTCCAGAGCCAGTTTCAGAGCCACTTCCTCCCTGAAGTACCTCCCCGTGCCCCAGGACGTGGTCATGGCCCCGTCTCTGAGAGGACCCTGCGAGGCTCCCTGAGCCAGCGGTGCGGTTGTGTACCGCCTGCGGGTGACTTCTGTGGCTTTCACATCCGGGTTTTCCCGCCGTGCCTGGGACACCTGAGGGCCCCCGGCGGGAGCGTCAGTCACCACAGCCTGAAGCAGAGTATCCCCGTCTGCCACCGAAGGCCGGCCGTGTGCGGTGCCTGCTAACTGCCGTCTGTCCTGTGGTTTCAGATTACCAGCAGCCTCTCATGATTGGCACCGGGACAGTCACGAGGAAGGGCTCCACCTTCCGGCCCATGGACGCGGACACCGAGGAGGCGGGGGCGGGCACAGACGCCGGCGGCCACTATGACTGCCCGCAGCGCGCCGGCCGCCATGAGTACGCGCTGCCGCTGGCGCCCCCGGAGCCCGAGTACGCCACGCCCATCGTGGAGCGGCACCTGCTGCGCGCGCACACCTTCTCCGCGCAGGGCGGCCGCCGCGTCCCCGGGCCCCGGCCCGGCCACAAACACTCCCTCTCCTCGGGCGGCTTCTCCCCCGTAGCGGGTGTGGGCGCCCACGACGGAGACTATCAAAGGCCACAGAGCGTGCAGCCTGCGGACAGGGGCTACGACCGGCCCAAAGCCGCCAGCGCCTTCGCCACGGAAAGCGGCCACCCTGACTCTCAGAAGCCCCCAGCGCATCCCGGGACGAGTGACAGCTACTCTGCCCCCAGAGACTGCCTCACACCCCTCAACCAGACGGCCATGACTGCGCTTTTGTGAACACAATGTGAAAGGAGCCTGCTGTGGTACTGAGCGCCGGGCTGTCGCAGGGCACTGGAGAAAGGGAGCCTGCGTGCGTGCGTGTGTGTGCGTGTGCGTGCGTGTGTGCGTGTGTGTGTGTGTGTGAGATTCGGTGGATCCCAGAGACAGCCTGTCATACTGTTTACAAAACTCTACAGCTGGTTTCGTGCTGACCCTTAGGGTGCGTCTGTTGGGTTTTGTTAGGCTAGAAAAATGAACATTTTCTGATGGCTTTTTCATTCCTCTGACTGTGATATTGAGCTGCTTTGGTGTTAAAGGTGTCATCTGTACAGAGTTGTATTTAACAAGAATAAAAGTAACTTAAGTTTGCTCTGTCAGATTTTAGTTCTGCACAGAAGTTAAGTGGGAAAATGCAGCTGTTGCAAAACGTATATAAATAGTATGTCCGTGTTTTTCAGTATATTATCTGATACTGTGTTAGCAGCAGGTCTGCTTAAACCTAATCTTGTTGTTACTGTGAGTCATTTCCTCTCCTTTGATAACTAGAACTAAAAGCATTTTTAACATTCTTCTCCTGGAAGAAATGAATTACTTGAAGCATGAAAAGCACACCAGGGTGGTGGTTTATTTAGCAATTATGACTGTAGATTTACAAACAGGCAAAGAAGGAACACCTCAGCAGCTGCCCGTTTCCTTAGTCCCCACTTCAGAGGGGGTGCGAAGAGGTGGGCCCCGCTCCCGTGACCATGAAGGTGGCACAGGAATTAGTGTGAATGGCTGTGTCAGATGTTTTCGTACCTCAGATTAAAAATGTTGCTGAGGTCAGATGCGACACTTCTCATGACTTTCTTCAGAAGTAGCACATTTTCGTGACTTCCATTGTCCTCTGAAAAACAAAGTTATTTGGGAGATGTTCGTACAAAAGTGACTCTGACCAAGTCTAAATCGAGCTTTTCTACTGACATGAAACTGTTGGAAACTGATCTGACTTTATAAGAAATGATTTTCCCCTCAAGGAGGCGTCTGTCATTCCAGAACAGGCCAGACCTCAGCTGTACCTCATGTTCAGTAGTTTTTATTTGGGTTTGTTTTGTGAGTTAAGTATGGGGGATTTAACCTCTTTTACCAAAGAGGAAAATGTGTGTGCGTGTTTTTTAATAGAAAATATGGACCAAAAGATTTTTTCCCTAAAGAATGTATTATAACCCTATTTGTATGGTTATTACATCCTGTGAAATGTATATATGTTAAAATAATGGGGGTGTTGGAAGGTCATGGCAGACTAACTGCTGGTTAGTGTGGAGGGTAAATAGTTTACTTTGTGGAGTTTACATGGTTTTATGTGCACACTAATTGTAATAAACTATGCCAAGCCAAACTGCCCCTGACTCTCACTGGTCAGCCCTGCTTGCTGGGGTGTTAGAGGCACTCAAGGCTCAGCCTCCATAAAAAGGCAGGCGCCACAGTGGAAAGAGCAAGGGCTTGGTGCCAAATTAGGCCAGACCCCAATCTATCACAGAAGAGTTGAGAAGTCTTTGGCTGCTTGTATAATGATGAGACTCAGTTCCTCGTGTTTGAAAATGGTGTTGTCATGCTTTCTTCCTACAAAACTTACAAAAATTAGTTGAAACATTTATCAAAGTGTTTATTCTATACTAGGTCCTTTTTTCTAATGTAAAGCCTTCAGTGGGCTGTTTACAGAATTTTAATATTGGAATATTAGACCATGAGTATAGGCTTAGATCTACAGCCCTTCTTTACAATAGAGCTGTCTTCGTCTATCACGGTTCTTCTGCCACATTAGTGATCTAATCATGGCCAGTGGGAGAACAGGACTTTGTTTGGATCAGCACTTGCTCAGGGTAGACTCACTGTGTAGAACAGGTTGGGTGAGTGGAAAGGTCTGATAAACCCTACACAGCTAAAACTAGAGGATAAAGGCAGAAAAATATTACATCTTTCTTTTTTGGTGTTTTGCAACATCAGCACATGATAAGGCGTGAATGAGACAATTGTAATTGATGTATGTTATCAAATCCTACTGGGAGGTAAAGATTGTATTCTGCCACTTAACATTTGTGATTGAAACACATTTGCTATGACAAGCAAGACTACCCATATACAGGCTCCAGAAACTCTGCTCTGGGTTTTATCATTGTTACTTAAATTTTCATTAACATTTATAATCAGCCTAGGAAATAGAAAGGATGTGAGAGATTGTTTTGTGTTTATTTTATACTACTTTGGATTCTTAACAGAACGTGAAATCACATAGGCACAACCGTATATACCATGAACAGCTATGAAGCCTTTCCCCACTCGGACCAGTCACAGCAGTCCAAGTGTGGCCACCAGGTTGGCCTCACTATCCTTAAAATGCTTGTCTTGCATTCATTCCCGTACCAAATAGTTACTGAGGTTCTGAGAGCAGTGTTTACCCTGTACTTACTGGAGTTGAAAGAGAGGATGCCTAGTCTCTCCCCCAGATCTGAGAGCCGTTGAATCTCTCCAGTGAGAAACTACAGTGAATACAAACACTCACCCCAACCTGCAAGTATTTCCTGCCCAAAACACAGCCCATGCAGTCACCCCATGCCACATTGCACACCCACCAACACTGCCGTGTTCACATCCCACTACAGATCCCCCGTCTCCCACTGATCTCGCTCCCAGTTTCTCCCTGTTCTGGAATGAATTCCCCTAGAGGCTTTAAAGGTTTTTATTTTGTCTTTGGTATTCTGCAATTTTACTACTATGTGTGTTGAGCTATGAATTTGTTTCTGTTCACATTGCTTGGGACTTGTGCCTCTTGAATCTTAGGATTTATCGGCTATGAAAATGATCAGCCGTCTTTTTTGGTGGTTTTATTTATTTTCTCCTGGAAATCCTATTGGATGCTCATTGGAGCTTCTTATTCTCTTTGGTTCTGATACCTGAGTATTTCCCTTTATTTCTCATGAGATTAGCTAGGCCTTGTAAAGAATTCTGATTTATTTTGTCTGACATTCCTAGGAATCATAGTAGACAGGTTTTCTTCTTATTTAGTCTGCCATCTTGCTGGAATGATGCCTCCCCAACAGAAACAAGAAAGCATATTTATTAAAATAGCAGGCCAGTCACGGTCTCTCACACATCCCAGCACAAGAGTCTGAGGCAGATTGATAGCTTGAGCCCAGGAGTTCGAGGCCAACCTGGGCAATGTAGTGAGACCTCCTCTCTACAAAAAAAATTTTAATCAGCCAGTTGTAGTGGTGCAAGCCTGCAGTGCCAGTTACTGGGGAGGCGGGAGGATCACTTGAGCCCAGAAGGTGGAGGTTGCAGTAAGCCAAGATCACGCCACTGCACTCCAGCCTGGGCGACAGAGCAAGACCATGTGTTTTGCTGTTTTGTTTTGTTTTGTTTTTTAAAAGAAGAAAATAGCACAGGTTTAGAATCATATAGAACTTGGTTTGAACTGGAGATTCAATCTTTGTAACTATGTGATCGCAAGCACATTACTGATGCTTTCTAAATCGACTTCTTTATTCCCAGAGTGGAAATTATTATGAAAGGGCTGTTGTGCAGACTATATTGTAGACTTTTGCATACATGAGATGATCAATAAAATTAGCTCCTTTTCTCTCTGCCCAATCTGAAGCCATCCAACACCATTTCCCACTTTATCTTTCAAGTGGAGACTGCCTGTCCTCCCAACCAGTGCACTTACCTGTGGCACACACCCTTCTCCCAATAGACCACTTCCACATCCTTTCTCACTCTTTCACTGCCGTTCAAAGCTCTCCCTTTTTTCTCACCTAGCTCTACCACCTTTTTCTTTTTGCTGTGACACCTAATATCTTCCAGGCCACTTTTTTCTATTCGTTGAGGACATTCACCTAAGTCTAGTTCTTCTTCATTCCTCCTTTGTAATCATATTAGAGAATGAAGTGCCCAACGTGGTCATTTTTGTGGTTTCTTGACTTCCACTCTAGTAACCTCCACTCTGTTTAAACCACTCCCACACATGTCCACATTCTTGTCGTCAGCAAGATCCCCAGTACCGTAAACCTAATCTCCAGCAATTCTCTCTTAGCTCAAAACCCCGAGATCTTCACCTTTCCATCTACTTAGTCACTGATCTCATTTAGATAACTAACCCCCAGATCCCATCATTTTCCTCTAGTTGTTAATCTTTTTAGGTTGCATTTCCTTCCCTATCCACCACTGAACTGTTTTGTCTCAGCATTTTCGCTCCATGTTCTTTCCAGGAACCCCAAACCATGAGACCCCAACAACATAATTCCCCTTGAGAATACCATCTCTCCATCTTCATCACAGCAGCAGGGGAACATTGCAAAACTATTCACACTGTGGCTGTTAACAAAAGCTCAGCTTCCAATTTACTGGGGGCCCATCACTCCTCAATGCTTTTCTTTATCTTTGATCCCTTTTTCCCCTACCCCTCAGCAATTATTCCAAAGCAGTGCCGCTTTTCACACTCTCCCTTACTCTGATCTTGCCACTTTCTTCACCTAAAAATAAGTCATTAAAATCAGAACAACTTCCTGTTGATTCCTCTTCCCACAGAACCTGTATCCACTTCATTCCTTTCCTCATTCCCTCCTGTGTCAATGGAAAAAGTGTTCCAAACCTTCACCTGTGATCTTAAATCCCACTGCCTTCCCCTTATCTCTTTGCTCCTACTCTCCCTTTGTCCTCTATCTTCTCCCTTTCATTGGAGGTCTCCCCCTCAGCCTTTCAACTTCCTCAAATCTCTCCCAAGTATAAAGAATTCTCCCTTCATATCCTAAGCCCTTCTAATTACCTGTTGTCTTTCTTCCAAGAGTGATCTCCTCTTGGAATTTTCGTATGCCTTATTTCCCATCCATTCTTTTTCTAATGTGGTTTTTAGTCAGTTACATAGGTACACAAAACATAGTATCCCTTTCCATTTGTTCAAGCCCCTTTTGCATCCTTTCAGGGGATTTTAAAGGGTGCTCACATAAGTACTGCATATTTTTTGTTTATACTTAGGTGTTTTTTGTTGTTGCCGCCATTGTAAATTGTCCCCACCTCCTAAGTATCAAGAACCAGTATGGCCTAGTGGTAAAAAGCATGGATTCTGGGGCTTAGGCTGCCTGGGCTCAAATTCTGCCTTAGTTGTGACCAAGAAGGACTTACTTTCTATGACTCCATTTCCTTATTTCTAAATGGAGATACTAATGGTATATACCTTATAGGGCTGTGATGAAGATTACAAGGCTTAATATACATAAAACCCTGACAACAGTGTCTGGCCCATGAGAAGTGCCATGTGGTGGCAGCTGTTATATGCAGTCTTCCTGTTTGATTTCTGTGACTAATTTGTGTGCAAAAAGTCTTTACTAAATGTCCTTATTATTCCTAGTAGCTTTTAGTTGATTCTGTTAGGGTTTTCTGGAATTTGATCACATTTGCAAATAGTGCTAGTGCTGTCTCCTTTCCAGTGTTTATGTGTACATTTAATTCCATTGGCAATACCTTCAGTACCATATTAAATACTTCTGGTAGCTCCCACCTTAGCATGATGCTGGCTTTTAGGCAGAGATAGATTTATTACATTGAGGTAAATCTTATTATGTTAAGAAAGCATCTATTTATTCCTTTTCTTTTCCCCTCACAAGGAATGTGCTTAATTTTGACCAAAGCCTTTTCAGCATCTATGGAAAATATGATTTTCCTCCATAGGACTCCTCCCTAGAGCCAGTCAGATGATTAATCACATAAGTAGATGTCCCAGTGTTAAACATCTGGTTATAGTATATGAATCCATTACTGTATTAAATTTGCATGGATAGGATTTTACTTAGGATTTTTACATTAATATTCTTTTGTGGGTCAGGCGCGGTGGCTCACGCCTGTAATTCTAGCACTTTGGGAACCCAGGAGGGTGGATCATGAGGTCAAGCGATCAAGACTATCCTGGCCAACATGGTGAAACCCTGTCTCTACTAAAAATACAAAAATTAGCTGGGCGTGGTGGCCTGTCCCTGTAGTCCCAGCTACTCGGCAGGCTGAGGCAGGAGAATCGCTTGAACCTGGGAGGCGGAGGTTGCAGTGAGCCGAGATCGAGTCACTGCACTCCAGCCTGGCAACAGCGCAAGACTCAGTTGCAAAAAAAAAAAAAAAAAATTTATATATATATATTTGTGAATCAGGGCTTTTGTTTTCTTTCTTTGTGGCAATCTCGATGTATCTCAGATATTATTAGCTTGACAGAAACAATTCAGAATTTTTCTCCCCATTTTTGGTTCTCTTGCTAAGCATTAGAGTTAGCTGTTGTTTAAAAGTTTAGTAGCATTGCCCTGTGAAATCACATATTTTGGTAATTTGTGGGGAGAGCACTTTGATAATTTCTTCTATTTTCGCTATGGAAATTGGTTTGTTTAGATTTTAAAACTTCCTTGGAAACAGTTTTGGTAAATTACATTTTCCTAGAAAACTTTTCAAATTTATTCCTGTAGAATTGAACAAAGTAGTCCATTATTATCCTTTTAGTTTTCTCTTTTATGGGTATTTCTCTCTTATTTCTTATTTTGTATATTTGCATTTACTCCCTTTCTTCATGACTAATCAGCAGTTCGCCTTTTTCCTCTGAAAAATCAGTTTTTAAATTTTTGTAGTTACTTCTACTGTTTCAGAAGCCAACAACCCGTTTGTTACTGCCTTAGGCAGAGATTAAAAATGCCCTCAACCACGGTGAACATGACAGTAGAGGGCACCTAGTGAGCATGACACATCCTCAAATGTCACAAAAGGACACAAATATCCTTGTTACAGTATTGCTTCCTAAAGAATATGGGGACAGTATGCACACACGCAGGAAATAACCTATTCCGTAAGGATTTGGTGGGGTGGGGAATGCGATAGTCTTGACAATCTAGAAATCTACTATATAACTCTAGGAGTTCCCTCATTCTACATTACTCCACTACAGCCAAACAGTTTCTTGTGAAATTCAAACCCAGCACAGTCATCATTTTTAGAAATCAAAACTGTATCAAACCTAGGCTCCATCAAACCTTGCACCCTTTAAGAAAATTATTTTAAAAATTCTACTGCAGTTGGCAAGCATGGAAAGAATAAAAATAATTGTTGGAACAGGAAGACTGAAAGCTGACAATTTTATCTATATTTCCCTTTTCCTTCTTTGTGGCCTATTAAAGTGGAATGAAGAGAGGAATTTGAGTCTTGGCTCAGACACTTAACTAGCTGTGTGACCCTGGAAAAATTAGCCTTCGATTTATTGATCTTCATAGGAGTATTTTATTTGATTTTCAAAAAGCCTTACACCACTAATAAAAGTAAAATTAATAATGTACCTGGAATCTGCTACCCCCTGTTGGCAATTTACCAAATTGCAAATTCTACCTTTCCAATGCATAGACTCCAAGTTTTAGTGTTGGCCTATATTTTATCTAATTTTCTTTGTTATAGTCCATTACCTATCTTCCTTTTTAAAAATTTATTTCTATTTTTATAGATTTAGGGGGTAGAAGTGCAGGTTTCTTACGTGCATATATTGCGTAGTGGTGGAGTTTGGGCTTTTAGTGTATCCATCATCTGAATAGTGAACATTATACCCAATAGGTAATTTTTCAACCCTCACCCCCCTCCCACCCTCCTATCTTTCATAGTCTCCAGCGTCTGTTATTCC
This sequence comes from Piliocolobus tephrosceles, assembly GCF_002776525.5. Lineage (NCBI taxonomy): Eukaryota > Metazoa > Chordata > Mammalia > Primates > Cercopithecidae > Piliocolobus > Piliocolobus tephrosceles. The sequence continues at coordinate 4,828,252 of NC_045438.1, read as the reverse complement.
ACTCTGTATCTGTCCATGTGTACCCTTTATTTAGCTCCACAAGTGAGAACATGTTGTATTCAACTTTGTTTCTGAGTTAGTTCACTTAGGATAATGGTCTTCAGTTCCATCCATGTTGCTGCAAAAGACATAATTTCATTCTTTTTTTCATGGCCGAATAGTATTCAATGGCATGTATTTACCACATTTTCTTTATCCAGTCATCCATTGATGGACACTTAGTTTGATTCCGTACATATCTTTGCTACTGTGAATAGTGCTGTCATAAACATATGAGTGCCAGTATCTTTTCAATATAATTTCTTTCTTTCTTTTGATATATGCCCAGTAGTGGGATTGCTGGATCACATGGTAGCTCTATTTTTAGTTCTTTGAGAAATCTCTATACTGTTTTCCATAAAGGTTGTACTAATTTACATTCCCACCAACAGTGTCAGTGCTCCCTTTACTCTGTAGCCTCCCCAACATCTGTTTCTTGACTTTTTAATAATGGCCATTCTGACTGGTGTAAGATGGTGTCTCATTGTGGTTTTAATTTGGATTTCTCTGATTAGTGATGTTGAACTTTTTTTTTCATGTTTATCATCCACTTGTATGTTTTCTTTTGAAAAATGTCTGTTCTTTTGCTCACTTTTTATCCTCCTACTTAGACACCAGAGGTGTTTCTTTTACAACCAAATGCCCTCTTAAAACTTTAAATCAAGCTTGTTGTTCAAATCTTCCCTCTTTCCTAATTTCCCTGAGAGTGTTGTTGCAATCTCCCACTATGATGGTAGATTCAACATTGTAGTAAATTGATTAAGAAATTAAGTAACCTTTATCCCTAATGATTTTTTTTCTTCAAGTCTGTTTTTAAAAAATATTAATGTAACTGTATCCATGTTCTTTTGGAGAAAATATGCCCAGTGTATATTTTTTCTCCTATCACTTTCAAATTTTTTATGTCCTTATGTTTTAGTATGTTTCTTTTAAACAATATATTGCTGGATTTTTCCCAATTTTGTTTTCCAGTTTCAGTTCTTTCTTTTAATGAGTTTAGACACTGATCAAGCACTCTCAAGATTCAATTCTAGACTGGACATGGTGGCTCCTGCCTGTCATCCCAGCACTTTGGGAGGCAGGTGGATCACCTGAGGTCAGGAGGTTCAAGACCAGCCTAGCCAACATGGTGATACCCCGTCTCTACTAAAAATACAAAAATTAGCAGGCACCTGTAATCCCAGCTACTTGTGAGGCTGAGGCAGAAGAATCACTTGAACCCAGGAGGCAGAAGTTGCAGTGAGCCAAGATTGCGCCATTGCACTCCAGTCTGGGCGACAAGAGTGAAACTCCATCTCAATATATATATATATATATATATATAAAATAAAAAATTCAATTCTAGGAGTACTCCTTTGACTTTTGCCAGCATATGCTAGATAATTCTTACACTTTTTGTGTAGTTTCTTTTCTCCTTTATCAGGCCCAGCACGTCTCCCATCCAGGCTTTATTAGGATTTAGCCCTAGTTACAGTCCTGGCAGCAGACTAGGTAGGGGCAGGTATTGCCTTGGGGAAGTGGTTAGTAGCAGCCTCTGTAACATCTTGGAGCACAGACAAGGTACAAGGCCTTACTGGAGAAGCGTGGGCTACTTCTTAAGACCAGACAGTCCAGTAGAGACTGCAAAGTCTCTCAGGTGCATCCATCCAGATCTCCCCATGGTTCTAGGTTTTCCTCACCAGGGCCTTGACTTTCACAAAATAAAAGGGGTTTGGCTGAACATCCAAGTATCTGAAACTCAGCAACTCTAACACTTTCGCATTCAGCCTGAAGCTCAGCTGTTTCAATCCCTCCATCGTAGGAGGTAAGGCCTCTTTGGGAGCTGCCCCACCCCGTTTCTGTAGGTCATCAATACAGTCCTGCTGTAACCAGCCAACTCTGCTATTCTTGTAGATGTTGTTCTTCCCCATATTTTTTAAATGTCTGCATCATCGACCCTCCTGGAGAGTTCCCCTCTCCATAAGCTACTATCTGGGTCCAGAATCTCTAAAACTGCCCCCTAAATTGAGTGAGTTGCTAGGACTCATCCGATAAAGCATAGTTTTATTCACAATTATGATTTATTACAGAGAACACAAAGCAAAATGAGGAACGGGAAAAGGCATATAAGCAAAGTCCCAAGAAAATCAGGTACAAGCTCCAAGATTCATCTCCCAATGGAGTCACACAGGACACGCTTAATTCCTCTGGCAGTAACGTGTAACAATACATCAAGTGTTGTCCACCTAGGAAGCTTGCCTGACTGAACCTAGGAGTCAAGGTTTTAGGGGAGTCAGTCATGTAGGTACCCTCTGCCTAGCATGTACCAAAATTCTAGATTCCCAGAGGAAAGTAAGTGTTCAACAAAAATCCTATTGTTTGTACAAACATTTCAGGCACAGTAAACCACACTTACCAGCGAGGGGATGGTGGGAATACTCCCGATATCCAAGTTGCTGGACGCTGGCCAAGGTCCAACCTTGCAAGCAGACCTAAACACAACAAGTTCAGGCCTGTTCTGTTAACTCGTTTCTGCACACCATTTGTGCGATAGCCACTGAGCCATGATTTTGTGTCAAGGACTAGATAAACTGTACTTACCAACCAGATGTCATTGTCTTTGCCCTTTGGGTGGGTTCCTAATGCCCATCTTGTTACCTGTTTCCTCAGATCTCACTCACGGTCACTTGTGTTAGTCTAGGCTAAGAAGCAGACGCCAACACCAAAAAGGGATCTGCTGTGCAACAGATTTATTAAGGGCAATGCCAGTGAGGAAAAACAGGTAGGTAGGGAGCTGGGGTTGAGGGGAGGCTGGAAGGCAGTGAGACCACAATGGAGGTAACACCCAAGGTGAACGAGAGGAGGAAGGAAGGTTGGGTGACAGCAACTTGGACTACAACGTAATCCTAAGGGAGTTTGGCAAGACCATCATGGAGTGCTCAGCTAAAGTTGAGGAGTCATCATATAATATCCCTGTCATAATCAGTCATTGACTGGCAGCAGCGTGGAGAAGCATAGCCTCACCACGTACACAGGGATGAATTTCAGACCACAGTAGCTGGGCTTTCAGTAAGCTACGCTCCCTCCTGCACGAGAACTGACAGACGCATTCTCGTGACTGCCGCCATGGTGGTTATAACTCTCAAAACACACCTGAAAAAGGTTCACTATTAAACAAATATTCAGCACCAACAGCGCATGGTAATTTGCAATACTTTTAAAGTTTTTTTTTTTTTTTTAACATTACAGTTATAAAACCACCTAAAACACTGATTAACAATGAAAATGCAAGTTCTCTTTAAAATTTCATAAACTGACCAAAAAATTCATAAATTGACCAATAGCCTATGGGATTGTATTCTGGGGAAAAGGCATCTTTTCAAATCACTTGGCGAATCGGGAGCTTAAATCAACACACAGAAAGCATATACGTATTAGCACTGAATCAAGATTAGTCAGTGACAAAAATGTATTTCTAATGTTCATAACATTTCTAAACGTTTATAACTCAAGTAATTCATTTACAAGTATTTTCCAAAAATTATTTTACATATAACTTAGGAACTTCTAAATTATATATACTTAGATGTCAAAATGGAAGGATATCCTTTTAAATAGTATCTTAAAAACAGGATTGATTTTCTAACTTTTATCAATGTTTTCCTCAGTATTTATAACACAATATTATAACACAGTATTTATAACACAAAATTAAGCCAAGTCCTTTGCACAGACTTTATGACATGTTGGTACAAATAATAGAAGCTACTATAAATAAATAAGCCAAAATATTTAATGTAGAGGAAACAAAATGTTTATTTAAAAAAATGAGATCAGTATCATTTTAATGTAGAAGATGCCATCTTTATTTACAGGCTAATAAAAAAATATTAAACTCAACTAGATATAATACATTATCATAAATGCGATAGATTTGAGGCCAACCATAAGTGTAAGACTGGATAGATGGAATAGGGATTACATAATTAGGATGTCAAATACTGTGCATCTTACACATGAATCACATGAAACTTTTTTGTTTCTAAACATGAAAACAGAGTAAGTCCACTGTGGTGGGGAAAAAAAAACAGCACCACAGACAAGTTGTGCTAACTTTTGATAGCTGTTGACTTGTAATTATCAAGACTCACAAAATTTTCATCTTTCTCAAATTTATTTTAACAATTGTCTCACTGCCAAAATGTTGCTTTTCCATCAAATTCATAACTGAGGTACTGTAGAAGAGAATTTTAGAGGTTGACTGTAAATATATACACACATACATACAACCCTCACATTCTATTAAAATGTTTTCTCAACCATTCTGTTTGTGTATACATGTGTGTATTTCTCCTTCTGTCCCTTTCTCGATGAAATGGCTTTGCAACAGTTCCCTCCTTGTTTGGTTTTTGTCTTAGAAGTTTCGGGGACATATGAATTTCTTTCCTATAAGTGTGAAAATATTAAAATTGGTTCTCAGTCCTTTGGAACTAATAACTAATTCTTAGTTCATCCCCAAAAACCATATATTCTAAAATGATCTTTTAACTAGTTACTTTCTAACACCTGACAGGAAGCTCACAGCAGCATCTGAGCAATGGTGCTCTCCCATAGGCTTACAAACCACAGTGAAGCAGGAATGAAAAGGAAACTGACCTGTGGAGTTTTAAACTACCTGGAAACTTTTCATTCTATTTATCAGTCCTTAAAAGGAATTTCTATCATAACCATCTCATACAATCCTTCAAATTACACAGTGACCTCATAAAAATTCTAACTTGAGGTTTTAAAAAACAAACCACCTCTTCATACACTTATTCGGTAGTTCTTGAAAATCAAAGGGTTACTTCCTAAGGATTCAGTCATAGCAGATAAAGGATGTTCTCTGAAAAAAATGCCATGGTCATTCCATCCCAGGCTGTGTTTTTAGAAGATAAGAATGACATGGTTCCATGTCACAGCAAAAAGGTTTTCAGGTCTGCTACAACGGACAATTTTTTTGACTAAATAAATACAGTGGCTAAAATTCAGTTTGCAGATCTCATGTCATGCATGGAAGGTACGTGTTTGGCATAGGGGATACATAAGGAAAAAACAAGTTTTTTTTTTTTTCCTTTTAAGAGGCCTACCCTTTCAAGAGCAAACAATAACATGTAACTTGCTTATTCATTTGTACAATTAAATACTAGCTTTTGCTCAGAGGCAAATGCTATAAAGTATTTTAATATCAGTAACAATATATACTATGAAGTGCACTTCTATTACAAATTAACATGGTGATATACAGATGAACACCACCACCCAAAACAAACCATAAATGAGCAACAGTTAAAACATTAAATTTATAAATAGCAAAACCACAAAATAAAGTATATATATTTTATAGATTTACCCTTGAACAAATATATAGTGTATCTGGGAAAGACAAAAAAACATGTGTTTTATCACATAACATCTGAATACCAGAAATTAAGATACTGATAATATTCTAAAAGCCTTGTAGGCTTTCTCCCACTTAATATTCCCTTAACTGTGTATCCTTTAAAACAGTGATATTAGCAAAACTACCACCTCTTTAATGCAATGTTTTGACTTTGCCTAGCAGGTTACAATGGTCTGTAAAACATTCAATCAGAGAGGAAGCACTCCGTGTTTAATCATAGGACAAGAGACCTAACAAATTTATAAACCTGCATGTGAAGAGAGTTTGAGTCAAACATAAACTGACATGAAAACCCAACCAAAACAATTACTGTGTCAAAATGTCTTTATCTCTTCTTGCACACCTTTTAGATGATTGGAAATCATTTACTTAGAAAGAAAACTGCCGTTTGATTTGAATATACTGTGTTTCATGACATAGTAATAAATCTGAACTTTTACTACCAGAAAAATTTATCTTTAAGTGCCAGGACTATCACAAGACAAACTATATGAACAACTCAAAATATATAAAACTGTCTTTTGTGGATCCCAGAAAACAAGCATTTGAGACTTAACATGAATGGGTAAATGCTCCAGTACCTTGCACGCAGATCAGCATAATTGAGAACAGATGTTTTACACTCATCTGCATTTCTTTTAAAAACCCAAAAAAGTAAAATGTTTAGTAACTTTTGAGAATCTATTTCTAGTGCAGCATTGATTGATAAAGGACTGCTTAAAGAAAACTATTTCGTACTGCATTGAATAAAGCTGAAATGCAAACTCATTACAATAAATGATCATTAATAATTGATTTAGATTTCAGGAGGCACAATAAATTTTTTTTAAGTCTAAAAAGCCTTTCTTTCAGTTTCAAAAATTAAGTCAAGCCTATATTTCTACAATTCATTGAGTCAAGTTCTGTCTTCTGAAACACCACGGTTAACATTCTAGAATATAAAATATGAATTCACTTACTCTCTGTAACGGTATTTCTTATAAAATTCCAATTAGCACTGTCCTCCTTCTAAAGGAAAAACAAACCAAATAAAACAGTAGGGTTTCATTTGGTACTTAACAGCCCAGTAATACCCCTTTGGGAACACATGCTTTGGTGCTTACATGTTCAAGAAAATCAAGATTGCTTTACATGCAATAGCTAATCATGGTCTACCACAGAAAACAGTGTGTTTTATGCTTTTAGAATTGTTCACATGAAGCCCTGAGGTACCTGCCTTTCATTTAGGCAACAAACAGCCTCCTCTGATTTTGTAGTCTTTGTCACCATCTTCCCCAGTGCCCCAAATTCAGAATAGTCTGATTAACAATCTTGTCTGGAGATATTGTCAATTTAGTAAGATTTTTTATGATACAGAGTGTGCAGATCGTCTAATTTTGAAGCACTGTCATCTAACGGAGTTTCACTTGCAGTGCCCAGGTCTCCATTTTCATGTGTGTCAGTTACTGCCTTCTTATTAAATCCTGAAAGAAAGGAGAAAAAAAAAGCAGATACTTTCTGGTTTAAAAAGTTAGTTTTGGCCAGGTGTGGTGGCTCATGCCTGTAATCCCAGCAATTTGAGAGGCCAAGGTGGGTAGATAACCTGAGGTTAGGGGTTGAGACCAGCCTGGCCAACGTGGTGAAACCCTGACTCTACTAAAAATACAAAAATTAGCCGGGTATGGTGGCACATGCCTGTAATCCCAGCTATCTGGGAGACTGAGGCGGGAGAATCACTTGAAGCCAGGAAGTGGAGGTTGCAGTGAGCTGAGATTGCACCACTGCACTCCAGCCTGGGCGACAGAGTGAAATTAAAAAAAAAAAAATTCATTCTATTTATCAATCCTTAAAAGGAATTTATATCATAACCATCTCATACAATCCTTCAAATTACACAGCGACCTCATAAAAATTCCAACTTGAGGTTTTAAAAAACAAACCACCTCTTCATACAATTATTCGGTAGTTCTTGAAAATCAAAGGGTTATTTCCTAAGGATTCAGTCTCAATTAAAAAAAAAAAAGTTAGTTGTATAATTTCATTGCATGAAAAACAAAGGAATGCCCACTGTAATTAACAGTAGTATCTAAGGCAAAAATAATGCCTTATATTAATCAAATCAGCAATTCCTAACAGGAATTCTTCCTTCTTCCCCCTTATGGCAGGTATCAGATACTGTACAGATTTAAAAATACCATATTAGGCTTATCTAAAAATTGTATTAAGTTTCCTATCAAGTTTTCTTTTCCTTTTTTTCTTTTTTGAGACAGGGTCTCACTCTATTGCCCAGGCTGGATTGCAGAGCTGCCTTGACCTCCTGGGCTCAAGCGATCCTCCCACCTCAGCTTCCTTAGTAGCTGGGGCTACAAGCATGTGCCACCATGTCCAGCTATATTTTAAAAAAGTTTTTGAAGAGACAGGGTTCACTATGTTGCCCAGGTTGGTAACTCCTGGCCTCAAGCGATCCTCCTGCCTTGGCCTCCCAAAGTGCGAGGGTTACAGGCATGAGCTACCATTCCTAGCCCCTATCAAGTTGTCTATAAGACTTAGAAGTAATACATATAATTGTAAAATTCAGTCAATTCTACTTATATAAATATCTACTGAACTGTGAATTATATTTTTATTTTACATTGTTACTTTCGTATTACATTAACTTCACTTAACTGAGACATATACTAGTTAATTGCTTAAAATGTAATTTGTTGGCAAGATGATGTCTAGCTAAGATTTAAAACGAATCCTGGTCATCTATAAAATAAATACTAGGCTTATAAATAAATAAGTGTTGACTATATCACCTATTTATTGAGCTATAAAGTATAGACATGTGTGAAACAATAACCAATAGATACAGTTTTTAAGTAAGTCAGTTAAATGTGATACATACACACAAATTTTTAGGTATCTGAGTCACATTTTAAGTTTCTGCAATTTGCATAAGTGACAGAGAAGCCTTTAGCCTCAGTTACAAAAAAAAGAAGAGACAAGCCTTCTAATCCTGACAGAAAACAACAAAAAGGGTGAAACACAATGAAACCATCTGGAGAGCAGCCCAACAGTTTAAGTCTTTGACATATTGCCACAATAGTTTTGTTCAAGATGCACAGTGAAAACAATAACTGCTACTGCTATCTTTGTGCAGACGGTTTACAACACACAACTTTATCAGAAGTGTAACAGTTTATCAGTTCACCATAAAACTCCATGCCAGGAGTTCAACATTTTTGTCTCAGGAGGTCTTTATACTAAGCACTGAGGACTCCAAGAAGCTTCTGTTTATGTGGATTACAGTTACTGATGTTTCCCATATTACTCAGTAAAACTGAAAAATCTAAAAAAAATTCATGTATTTGTTAAAAATGACAATAATAAATCCAGAATGTTAATATAAATAACCTTTGTCTAATGACAAATAACAATATGTTCCAAACAAAAAAAAAATCTAGTTAGAAGAGTAGCATTATTTTACAGTTTTACAAATCTCTTCAATGGCTTTATAGATGATAGCTGTATTCTCATATATCCGCTTCCATTCAATCTGTTACAAATATATGAAGAAAGTTCAACCTCACACAGATATGTAGTTGCGAAATGGAAGAGTATTTTAATAGCCTTTTCAGATAACTGTCAGTATTGCTCTCTGATATTATACAAAATTTGACAATGTGGAATTTGAAACCTTATCAGTGAACTTTTCACACTCTGTTATATTAAAATCCATTTGCCTATCTTGCATTCTGAATGGATCTTTTGCCCATGCAAAATTTTATAATATCATTTACTGGTGATTTGAAAATATTGGACCATGAAGCTATGTAGCAATTCCAAAAGTTGACAAACTTCACTTTACTGTACCAAAAAATCACATTCATTATCATCATCATCAATCTCATCAGAAAAGCTCTTAAGTGTTAGGAAGCTGCAAAGCTCATGGCGATCAATGCATGTTTTACAAAGTTCTAACTTTTACTTGAGAGCTCACATTTTATCATTGGCAATAAATATTATCAGTTGTCTTTCTTGAAATGATGGACTTTGTTCATTTTTAAGAAAATGGCTTCCAAATCATCCGAAAAGTCATACTTTTTAAGTCATTCTTTCAAGTAAAAATTGTCTTCCATGAAGAAAAATGGCTAGTTCAGTCACTTATGTACTTTCCCTTGAGAAGAGCATCTTTGTTCAGTATGCAGAGTAAGTGCTGTATGCATACTTCCCATCTCATCACAAAGAATATTAAAAAGACATGTACTCAAAGGTCAATATTTAAAAATTAACTGTTATTGCCATTTCATCAAAGGTATTTTTAAGCAAAATTGGTATCTTCTTCTTCTTCTTTTACTATGAATGGATGGCAAGGAAGAAAACAAAGATTACTAGTACAGTTACTAGTATTAGCAACACTGCCTTGATTAGTGCTAAGGCAGTTTTACCTCAATTGCTTTTGCACCAACCCAATACCATCATTGCAAATATCAACACAGCAAAAAAAGACAAATGATGTCTTAGTATTATTACGAAATGCTTTGACCTCATGAACTCTGCTAAAATATCTCAGAGACCCTCAGAGATCCATAGATCACAATGTCAGGACCACTGCTCTATGTAAAAGGAAGTGCTAGAGTTTTTCCTTAAAATATGTGTAAATGATAGCAAAGGAACTAAACCAAACATCCCGAAGATAATATAAGTTGATTCTAATAGCAATCATAAGACGACAGTATACTTCATACTTATTCATAATTAGCTTAAAATTCATTGTATTATGAGAGACGAAATTTGCATCAAGACAGAGAGACAAAAGACAGATCTACTCAAAATAGTATGTTGGTATTTGTTTCAGAGTCTAGAAAAAATTTTATTTATTTTTCAAGGATCACTTGCAGTAGAGTAACTGGTAATGTACTTGTCTTAACAGTCCAAGATGAATATAGAAGAACATATGTGGTAAATAAACTGTTCGCATAATGTACAATAAAACAATAAACAAGGGAAAGCTCTTCATTCCTTTGATTTCCTCACAGTTAAAACAGTTTTACTGAAGAAATTCCGAGGCCTTCACATTTTTCAACATTTAAACATTTAATAATAGTTTAATAATAATGAATATGTTAATAATTTTTAGAGTGATTTTTACCTTGTAATACTTTGATTTCCCCACTTGTGTCTTTGCAACTAGCACCAGGGTTACCACCTCCTTCTAACTCATCAAGGTACAAACGGTAACGATGTCCACTCTCATCTTCATACTCTACGTTTTCATCATCAGAATCTACTTCAGGAGCCACATAAACTACTTCAAATTCAATCTCTCCTCTCTAAAACAGGAAATGAAAATGAGAAAGTCAAGTTATTGTAATTGTAATTTTAAAAGGATTTCCAGGTTCTTTGTGGGAAGGCTTAGGGGTGCAGAGATCTAAGAGACAGCTCATTTCCAGAAAACAAATAATAAAGTTCTAGAATCTAAACAGGTAGTGAGGCCATCATGTCTAGATCAGCCTCATGAATCCTCTCTATAGTTCCGTTAAACATTATAGTAGCTCTTTCTACTGACCATAATCTTTTTGCTAATAGATCTAAAATTTGAAAGGATGCTTAATTATTAAATTTATAGAATTCTAGAACAAGGATTCAAAATTATTTGCTATTTTGTACTGCACACAGCAATTCAGCAAATACATCTAAATAGTCAGATATTAAATAAGGATATCATACAAAACTTTCCTTAACTAATGCAAGAAACCCCTACAAAATGATTTTATACACTGCCATAAGGACATCATACAAACCTTTCCTTAACTAATTCAAGAAACTCCTACAAAATGATTTTTTGTTTCTTATTCAATAGGTCTTGAATAAGAACTTACACTGAGTACCAGACACAGACATAGTGTTAATCAAGGTATTCTGTCTCATGCTAGTGGTAATTACTATATATGTTTACTATAAATTATAGCTTTCAATCCTCAGAATAATCGTATTATAGTGTCTTTTACATGAACGAGAAACCTGAGTGAGTCCTGGAGAAAGGAGATAACTTTCCCTACATAATGAACAAGAATAAAGAAAAATAAAAGTTTGACTCTGAAGTCCTTGATCTTTATATTATGCTAGATTAACTTTGTAATAGTTGTACTGCCACTCTTTAACAATGACACATTCAAGTAAAAAGTTACAGATCACGCCAGGCACGGTGGCTTACATCTGTAATCCCAGCACTTTGGGAGGCTGAGGCAGGTGGATCACTTGAGCTCAGGAATTCGAGACCAGCCTGGGCAACATGGCAAAACCCATCTCTACCAAAAAAAAAAAAAAAAAAAAATAGCTGGCCATGGTGGTGTGCACCTGTAGTCTTAGCTACTTGGGGGGCTGAGGTTGGAGGATCTGTTTGAGCCTGGGAGATTGAGGCTGCAGTGATCCACGATTGTGCCACTGCACTCCAGCCTGGATGACAGAGTGAGACCCTGGCTCCAAAAAAAAAAAAAAAAAAAAAAAAACAAGAAAAAAAGAAAAACAAAATTCCAAGTTATAATTGTCATTTAATAAGAGACTCCAACTCCAACCACTACATACAAGTGTGGTGTTGGCAACTCTGAAAATTATGGTTTGCCTTTGCTCAAAAGAAAACATGCCATTTTTGACTGCTACTCACTAAGTTAGTTGTGTTGGTGCTCTTCTTTCCAAGTAGTTTAAGGTTATACATCAGAATTTTAATATGTGCTTAGTTAACATTTTCTTAAAACTTATGACTGCCCATTGGTAGCTCCTTCACCAGTTATCCCACTCTTTTACTACTGGATGACAGTCAAGATGGGTTGATAAAACACTAACTTAAGAGAATAGCATAGCATTCTTAGATCTCTCTTGTCAGATAATGCTTTAAAAATACCATTTTGCAGAAAGAGACAGATGATGTAGTGGTCTTCAGTAAAGTTTTAAATGACAGAATTAGATCTGTGAGTAGCTGTCATGGAGACACAGATTTCAGGCTTAATATGAGAAAAAGCTTTCTAAAAATCAGTACTGTATAACAATGGAACGGACTGGTTGATATCAGCAAGTCTTCCTTTTAATATAATTATTGAAGTAGTGATGTTGCAAAGATGTATGCATCATATAGAATTGAACCAATGAACTATATTCACTTTTGACTCTGAGATTCAATTCTACAGACGCATACCACACTGATAATCCAAGAAACATCTCAATGCACTACCAATGCCTCTAATTCCCTCAACTCTATTCTTGAAAGAAACAAAATAAAACAACATTTTAAGTACAACTGTATGACAAATATGACTCCTGAATATGAATCTCAAGTCTCTAATTTATTTGCTCGGCAACTTTGAGTAAATCCTTTCATCTCTAAGAACTTTAGTTTACTCATTTTAAGAGTTTTGGGCTAGATAGTTTCTATGTGTGATTTCAATTTTAATATTCTAATCTGCTTCTAGCACTGTCTTTTCTGTAATACCTTATATATAGTGTTTTAGGCATTAAGGATGTTGTTTTTTCAGTCTCAGGTCCTGTTCTGAGTACTTTACATGTATTAACATACTTAATCCTCACAGCTTTCTTTTAATCCCTTCCACGCAGGTGAGGACACTGAGGGACAGAGGACTTAAGCAACTTGCTCAAAGTTATGAAGTAAACAAAATGGAATGGTCCATTTTCAGTAAATTTGACTGAATGTCATCTACAAAAGCATTAAATCAAAGGAAACAAGATCTATGTATAAACACTTTACTACTGTAGAAACTCTGTAGGTAAGTATACAGTGTTCAATAGATTCATAACCAATTGAAAGATACAGTTCTAATTATATGAAGGGAATTTACCTGCTGAGAAAGAATGGTTACAGCTTCTTTATGCTTTGTGTCCCTTAGGTTAACTCCATTGACTGCCAAAATAGCATCCCCAACGTGCAGCCCTCCACATCTATCAGCAGGTTGACCCGGATGGATCTCAGAGATGAGGATTGGAACACCATGTTCTTTCCCACCCTAACAACAACAACAAAGGGCAGTAAATTATTCTTTGTAAAGTACAGTTACCGATTAATCTAGAGATAAAATATTTTCTTAAAAATATCTTTCATTAAGCACCTATGCTGTCTCTATAAATGCTGGGTAAAATTTTATTTGCTACTTAAGTAATGGTAAAAATTATCAAAGAATATTGAACAGTAAACTGGCTAAATTCTTAAATTAAAAAACGTATGTGTTAGTACTCCATAGCACCATTCCATTTTATCAAGTCTAAATCACTACAAATGACAAGACCAATTATTTTAGGTGCCACAATTTCACAGAAGTTAAAATATGAAAATATATGCAATGTAGAATTGAAAAAATGCAGTATTTGGTACCTATCACTCTCTAGCTTGTATCATTGTTGTGTGTGTGTGGTTGTATGTGTATGTATGTGTGTGTGTGTGTGTCTTATTTGTACTGCTAAAATGTATACTCTTTGAAGGCAGCATATTAAAAAAAATAAGTATTCAAGAAATACAGATTAGATGAGCTTTTTATTATAAGAAACATTTCTACATTAAGAAATACTAAAAAAACAAATGAACTTGCTCAGTGCCTAAGTATTACCAAATGAAAATTAAAGCCATCTTGTTCATTAAAGCACTGAGACTACAACAAAATGACTCCTAAAGGCATCGAATTTAAAAAAAGAATATATAATATATGGACCCCAGAGCCAGTGAAATCTGACAGCTAATAAATGAGACAAGAGAAAGATATACATACTTGGAGACAGAACAATACAATCTGAAGCCATTTAACCTATACGAAAACAACCATATCTATTCCCAAGGGCTCCTAGAGGCATCACACTGTATGGCACAGAACTATTAAGTGAGTCATAATAAAAATGTTAAACTGACTAAAGGTATACTTAATAGCTGCTAGGAAGATTTATTTCTTAAAAAAATGTTTACACAAAGGCAAACATTTATCCCCATGGGGATACATTTTAGTTATTTTAAAAAATATATCCAGAATATTCTGTTCCCCAGTGATGTCCAACAAAGGAATATGATTATACTAGATAACTGTAGAAAAGGAGAATGGAAGCACTACTTCTTACGGTAATTGAAATGCCAAGGCCTTCGTGATCTTCCTTAAGGAGGAGAACTTTTCTAATTGGACCAACACCTTGGCTTTTCTTTAGGGAATCTTGATCCTAATTGGGAGGAAAAAAGAAGAAAAATTAGTATCATTTAAATAGCATACCAAATAGAGTAAACTCATACTATATAACTTGCTTTTACAAATCTGTATTAACTTCCTGGAATGGATAAACAGTATATGGTTAAGAAAGTAACAGATAAAATGGAAAAATGAAAATAGCTATTCTATTGATGCAAAATGTATAGATGATGTTCTCACATTTCTGCCAATAATGTTTAAAATATTGATACATTTATTTTTAAATTGTAGGACATTATAAAAGAAATTATTTCCAGGAATTAATTGAGGAACAAATATCCTCAAAAAATAAAAGTGACTGTCTATCTTCACTGGATGTCTTTAAGGTATACATTGATTTTTAGCTGAGTTGTAGAGTTGAAAAACAAACTTCTAACTGGACCATTAATTACTTATACATTCCTTGGTGCTCTGGAGTCTACCTCTTAAATAAAGAGCCTTGATCCACTAATGATTCTTTCTCTGGAACCCTTACTCTTTCTGTCTCTACTAAGCTGTTTTCCTACTCAGCAGATAAATGAATTACAAGCCTTTTCCAGTTTTAAAATACTGATCATGTGCAAACGCAAAACAAAACAAAAAAACCTTTCAAACCTTCACTATCTTCCTTAGCAACTATCATCCTGCCCCTTTCCTTAACCTCCACACGAAGTTCATCCTCATCATACCCACTTCCTTGCCACTCAGGTTCAGTCCTCTGAGCTCCATCATTAGTTTTGCCCCTACATGCACAACTGGAATTTTCTTTTCTGTGCTCACTAGTAATCAATATTGTTACACACAATTAACACTTTTTGTCACTACCCTACTTCAAACTTGCAGAAAGTTGATACTGATACTGTTCACCAACCCCTCCTTGAAACCCACTCTTTCCTTTGGCTTTTATTACACTACTTTCCTAGATGTCCTGTATCTGACAGCTCTATCCCAGGCTCCTTCCTTTAGTGATCCTTTTCCTTCTGCCACTCCGTAAGTTTCTACCTTGGCCTCCTATTCTTTTTACTACCTATATACTTTATATATACATATATACTTGGAACTGACTTAATCAGTTCCAAGATTTCAAGTATAATAGATGGACAGTTTCCCTAACATTTCTTCAAATCAGATTTCTCTCCTGAAATCCAGAGTCATATATCCAATTGGATGTATCTTGGACATCCCACTGTCACCTCAAACACTACTTGTCTAAAACTGATCTCATCATCTTTTCCCCAAACCCTTCCTTTTCTTTTATTCCCTTTATCACTGAAGGCCAGATCTCACTCAGTTGCTCAAACTAAAAGTCCAGATTCTTCTTTTTCACTATTTAACCAAAAGCAGTTAGTCACCAATCAAGCCCTTCTGATTCTAATCCTATCAAGTGTGTCCTTCTTCTCAAATGCCACTTCTGTCCTCATCATTTTCTCCTTGGATGACCATAGTATCTTCCTATGTCCTTGACTCCAACTTGATCCTCTTCACTATACCAAAATAACGATTAAAAATTGTAAAGTTTATGAAGTCTGCCATTTTATTTAAAACTTCCATGATTATCAAGTTAAAGTTAAAATTCCTCTATTTAGTATAAAATAATTTCTATAATCCAGCCACTACCTAAAACCCCAACCTCATATTTAGCTAATTTCACAAGCATGCTTTTATCACTCAGACACATCTGATACAAACTACTTTGTCTTCCTCCTAACCGTGTTACTCCATTTGCCAAATCTACTGGACCTAGAAGTTAATGGGGACCACCAGTGTCCTAGAGAAAACAATGGCATAAGTGCTTATCGTTATCCCCACTTCTCTTCCACCAACTCTATGTGCATATCGATTCTTCTTATAAAAATCTTTGCAGAGGCAGCAAACTATTTTACTATGTAACGCCATACATTATCTGGTACTAAGATATGCGAACCCTTGGGAGACATGCTTTCATATATTAAGGTCTATATTATCAAGCAGCTGTTATAATAAAATTCAATAAAGATTTATCCAGATAGAAGCTTTTATACAACGGTGGCTATAGAAGCAGACAACTGGCTACGATCTCAAATTCCATCTTAATCCAAGACCAAATAGGTGTAAATGTTAATTCAGCATCTACATTTGGATTCAGTTATGAAAAGTTCCCTTAAAAACCTACCCCAAAATATTTGCTGAATTATCAAAATGACCACACACCCTAAGCTAAGATTAAAACAAATTTAAGCATGCCCAATCATGATCCAGGAAAAACTGGAAATATGATCCAACATACTAGCAATATGCATTTGCTAACAATGGCTCACTGTCTGCAAAAATATCACTCTCAGAGCATTAGTAAGTCTGTGAAGAACTACTAAAATTTCTATGGGTGTTGAAACTTTATCTACTTTGAATAAGTTGAATCCCATTTTTACTTTTTAAATAAAGGTTTCAAACAATACTAGAATAAAGGAAAGAAGAGAAAGCAATTGTGATTAAAGAAAGAAAGAAGAGGCTGAGTGGGAAGCATCAGCAAAGCAAACATACATGGCCTGGTGGTGCTTGCATTGGTCGTTTCAAGTCATTACGTCCTCTGCAGGCTCTGATCACAGTTTTGTGACGATGCAAATGTATTTCAGCTTCTAACTGGTTCCAAAGCTTATCATGAGCAGGTCCCTTCATATCTCGTCCTAGCAATTGTATTTGTTGGACCCTTCATATTGGGAAAAGAGTACATTGAGTTGATTTTTCATTATGTTCACTATAGTGAGAATTCAGAAAAATTACTGAACATAAGTAGCTTTTGCATGAATCTCAAATTAGTGATAAAACTAATACTCAGGAACTTCTTGATGTCTCTCAGGTATAAAAAAATATGAACACTTTGAAAAGAACAGGTATCTTGAAGGGAAAAACCAGTAAAAAAATTTTTTTTAAAGGAATTAATGTGAACTCTTTTAGTCATATACTGAATTCAAATAAATCCAAAAAACAATTGATGAGATGAATGTCAATCTGTTTTATGTCTTGCATGCAAAGTCACTGAACTCAGATACCATTAAATGTTAGCTTTTAGATGAGATTAACTGTACAAAAATATTTCTTCTAATTAGAGTTTCTTTTCACAAAATGATTATTTTAAATGTGGTTAAAAGTTACTAGAACCAGCCAGGGCAACATGGCAAAACCTTAAAAACAATTAACTAGGCCTGGTGGCATGCCTGTGGTCCCAGTTACTTGGGAGGCTGAGGTGGGAGGATCACTTGAGCCTGAAGGTAGACGTTGCAGTGAGCCAACGCTGCACCACTGCACTCTAACCTGAGTGACAGAGTGACACCCCATCTCACAAAATTAAAAAAAAAAAAGTTACTAGAAAATTTGTACTTCAAGATGATATAGATTATTTTTTTTTGTTCCATGTTTTTAATGTGACATTAAAAGAATATGCACAAAATGATTCAGTACTAATAAGTCACAAGAGTTAATAATTTACTTAATAAATACAAGTAGAATTCTGGGTATGATTATGATTAAATCACTGTCATTAACTAAATACCAACATGTCTTTTTGAAGGGCAAGAAAGACTGGGTTTCAGTGATCATAAAAAGAATTCCTTATGGAAGTTCTGCTATGCACGTGAATATCGGTTGTACTGGTCTCAAGGCACAAAATAGTTGTAAAGTGCTGCTCTATAGAGCTGCTAGCATTTCACAGTAAGATACTATCAGTGTTTGTGTGTGTAAACTAAACATATTTAGTATGGACAAATAGATCTGCGATACATAATGCTGTCAGTATTAATTTAACAACAGTAAGTTAAAACCAACTGTAAAATAATTCTGAGGGAAAAGATTAATGCTGCATTTACCGTAAGAAAAAAGAGTCAGCCAGGTGCAGTAGCTCACGCCTATAATCCCAACACTTTGGGAGGCCAAGACAGATGGATCATGAGGTCAGGAGTTTGAGACTAGCCTGGCCAACATGGTAAAACCTCATCTCTACTAAAAATACAAAAATTAGCTGGCTGTGGTGGCAGGCACCTGTAATCCCAGCTGCTCGGGAGGCTGAGGCAGGAGAATCGCTTGAGCCTAGGAGGCAGAGGTTGCAGTGAGCCGAGATCATGCCACTGCAGTCCAGTCTGGGCAACAGAGCAAGACTCCATCTCAAAAAAATAAAAAAAGAAAAAGAAAGAGTCAACCTCATTAAATATCTAATTTGTCACTTAAGAGTACAATAATATCCATTTTTTACACACCTTCCTGCCAGTTCCTTATCCAAGTACTTGGCAGCTAGTCTCGCCCCATATACTTCAGCCTGGAGAACAGCTATATGTCTACGAAGGGCTTCATTTTCTTTTCTCAACAATTTCACTTCAGCTTCAAGTTGCGCTTCTTTCATTTTTTCTTTTTTGTTTGCCTCAAGCTCTCTTTCCTATGTAATTTTTAAAAGTATATGATTTAATGAAAATAAAAACTCTTTAGCACTAGACCATGTTCTTGAAAATGCACAAAAGCCTACAGTTCAACAATGTATCATCTCTATAAAATGGAACACAAAGATCTGGATCTAGTTCTTTTGAACTAGTACCATAACATCTTGGAACTACTTCTAGATAAAATAATTGCATGCCATGGGTTACCCTGATATGGAGGATAGTAAGAAAAGTAGTCTACTCTAAGCTCATGTTACTACATATTAGTAAAAGTGACTTCAATGGGTAGTTAAATCTGCTATCTACTTCTAAAACTGACTTAGAAAACTAGACTAATATAAAAATAATCATTCTGATGGTTGTTCCCAAACATTTAATTAACTTTAATGCAACAAGTCTATAAAGTAGACTTGTCAGAACTTGCATGCAAAGTTATGCATGTCTGTCTTAAAGTCAGAATCATTCAGTTACAGATACATTTTATAGCTAATTTATCTTAGAGGACCACAAGAAACTTATAACGAATAAACTAGAGGATATACTAGTTTTTTAACAGACATTTTATAGTCATGAAAAACTGCTAGTAACAACTGCATTAAAACATTTACACATTACAAAGTTTCTACAGATTAAGCACATCTATGGAGTGGATTACCACTGAACTTTGTAATCCGGTTCATCTATTTGTCTGTATGTTAAGAGTGAATGCAGAACTTTTTTCTGAGGAGAACACTGGCCTCACTTGCCTCCTATGTTCCTCTTGGTAGATAGTCCATATATGTGAACATAAAGGCATTAGCCAGAGACTTTAACTGCAAGATCTTCACCATCAAATTTTTATCAGAAGTTCATATATGAGAAATAATGTTCCATTTACCTTAAAAGCATAAAGTATAATCTTTCCTACAGATGAAGGGTTGCAAATGTACATGCCTTCAGGATGCAAGTGCAGAAACAGGCAGGTACAAGACAAAATAGAGTGCAAAATGGAAAGTACAAAAAATTCTGCCCAAAGGCAGGCAAATTCAAAATCAAACACACACACAAAACTATATGGCCAAAAAAACCCTTTTGAGAGTTAAGGGCCCCAACAGACATTTTAAGTGTTATTTGTAGATCAAAAAAACCACCTAAACACTGAAAACTTGCATTTATCCTGAGCAGAACTGCTTTTACAGAATCCACAAATCCTATGAAAACATGGTTACATTTGTTCATGATATGTGGAAGACATTATTCCCTATACCATGTCCCTTTTGTGAGGATGTAAATAAAAACCTACCTTAGCACCAGAAAAATTGTTTCTCTTGAGGAAATGATGAATAGTATTGTTTCTATTGTATGCACTGATTATTTTACATAATTATTTCCCTTTTTATTCTGGATATTGAGAAGCTAAGAAATAAATTTAAGCACATTTTCAGTAATTCATGGAATATATTTTGGTACTAATTTAACGTGTCTCCTTTGGTCTACTGTTCTGAACAACATCAAAATAGATATATTTGAATACTAGTCAATAAATACCATAATCCTAAAAAAAAAACTTTACATACACACACACAAACATACACACACATACAAGCTAAAACTAACGACAACTACCAAATGCTAGATATATTTATCACTTCTTTGATTAAAATATTTGTTATATATATGACAAGCATATGAAAGATTAGCAGACTCTTTCAATTTCTGGAAAAAAAGATTAGAACATAATTTCTAGACACTGGCTTTAAAGGACTTGAAAAACTCAATCTAGAATCCTCCTTTTAACATAATTTTGGAATTATTAAAATCTTTATTTCAGAACCTATGTCCTAAAAGGGCAAGTATCTGTTTCAAAAGAAACCAGTTTGGAGATATGAACAAAAATCTTTCTTATGACATTTTAAAGTTGATGCAACTTTTAAAAAAGCATTCCTAGAAGACCAAGATTTCTTTGGCTTATGGGCTAAATAAACTTTACGTTGACGATTACCTACTTTCAATTACTTTAATGAGTTATTTATACTACATTAATGAAACATGGGAGATGTACTAAGCTACCACTGACTGGGGTTTTAATGATTTAAATCCCTAATGAATCTGACAAACAGGCCTCAAATTAACAGAGGTAAGCAAGAATAAGACTAAGAAAACTGAAGTTAACCATTTGCAGATTTCCAGAAAAAAAATTTTTTTGGTTCTTAGTTAACCTGTTTGTTACTAGGTAAC
Organism: Piliocolobus tephrosceles; assembly: GCF_002776525.5. Classification (NCBI taxonomy): domain Eukaryota; kingdom Metazoa; phylum Chordata; class Mammalia; order Primates; family Cercopithecidae; genus Piliocolobus; species Piliocolobus tephrosceles. The sequence goes on along the minus strand of NC_045438.1, from coordinate 4,806,989 downwards.
ACCCAAGATGTTCATTTTACATTTAGATACCAAAGATTGTATCTTCAAAAGAGGTAAAGCCATAAGACAAATTGGAACTTGATTAGGTTGGGGGAATGTGAAAAATATTAAAAATGTATTGTTATTTTCGAAAATAACTTCTGTTAAAGCATTTCAAAATTCGATTGTTTCAAAGGCCACAGGATTATTCTCAAGACTCTTGAAAAGCCGTAACACATGCAGCAGATGAAGAAGAAACCAACATGCACATTCTTTTCTGGAAATAATTTCAAATAGAAACTTAAGGGGGTTAAAAACTAGGCCTGCTTGATATATCTTCAATACCCTGAAGTGGGAAAACCAATGGCTCTTTGAAGTAGAGGTGTGAGCAAGTTACAAGGCTCAAAAATTGTCAAAAATTGACAGGCTCTGCAAATAATGGCTATAAATCACTAACAAAAGAAAAATGTTTAACAACATGCAGTGAGAAAAGAGCAATGGGCCATCCACTGAACTTTTCAGGTACTGGAACATTAAAAAATTGCAATCATTAAAGCTATTTTCAAATACAATGAGTGACAACATATAATATGCAAATAAAACACTAAGAACACTTCAGCGTGACATATTAAAGCAAAACAGAAACAATATACTTACCAGCTCCTCCACAGAGGGGCCAGACTTCAGATATAAGAAAAAAGTTTTATAATTAGAAGAAGATCAAACAAATGATTTTATTTAGTGGTATAATCATTATAAGGAAAAACCCCACATGTTGAATATCATTTGGGTAAAGTTCATTAGAACAAATATATTTGCAATCTATAAACAACAGTAACTGTAATAGCATTAGATTAAAATTTTTTGTTTTATCAAAATTAGTCAGCATAACGAGTACAGTGTTCTTTTCACCATACTCTTTCAAATTCTAATGTTAAAACTTCAAGTAAATTCTTTTCTAGAGAATTTTTAGGTTGTTTCTGAATGTTAATGTCAAATAGCTCGAAGAAGCAGTTATGAGCTTTTATTTCAGTTAAATAAAACCCTTTTAACACAGATTCACAGACTCTGAAAACTTAAGAGTTTAACTTAAAATTATTTTCATGAATTTTAACACATCAGTACTAGGAAGTAATTAACCAAATGAAATTAACTGAAAACAAGTAAAACTTATAAATGTATTACTCTCAGCATATCATCAACATCATTTCATGTCCTGCCTCTGCCAAGCAATAGTTGTCTTATTTATTGCTGTGTTCCAATTAGGAACAAAATATCTGGTATCTCTTACACGCTTAAAACATATGTGGTACACAGTGGCAGGAAAAATGCTTACAATATTATTAAGAGTAAAAGAAAAGAATGTGCTACTGGCTGGTACCCAATTCCATTTTTCACTTCTTCCTTATTTTTTTTTTTTTTTTTTTTTTTTTTTTTTTTTTTTTTGAGACGGAGTCCTGCTCTGACCCCAGGCTGGAGTGCAGTGGCCGGATCTCAGCTCACTGCAAGCTCCACCTCCCGGGTTCATGCCATTCTCCTGCCTCAGCCTCCCGAGTAGCTGGGACTACAGGCGCCCGCCGCTATGCCCGGCTAATTTTTTTTTTTTTTTTTTTGGTATTTTTAGTAGAGATGGTGTTTCACTGTGTTAGCCAGGATGGTCTCGATCTCCTGACCTCGTGATCTGCCCACCTCGGCCTCCCAAAGTGCTGGGATTACAGGCTTGAGCCACCGCGCCCGGCCTACTTCTTCCTTATTAACAGACTCCAGTTTTACTGTAAGTGGCCATATGACCAACAGAAGACTGACATGCAGCTGGGGATGGTCAATGAAATGCTGGCAAAAATTACTGAAAAAGATTTCATAATAAGTCATTTAAGGAAGGCTAACATAACGGAGAAGCATCTTTTTGCCCTTTCCTTAGATTAACCCTTCTTCCTGCCTGAAATGCAGACATGAAGAAATCCTGAGGATGGAAACCATGAGCTAAAAATGGCAGAGCACAGTGACGGAAGCAATCTGTATCTCTAGTATCTGTGGAGCTGCCGTATCAACTCTAGACTGCCGGTCTCAGATTTCATTCCAGAGAAAAATAAGCACTATTCAAGAATAATCCCAAAGTTACTTGGGATTTCTGTTATATGCAGCTGAATTTAATCCAACTGATACAGTAGGGCCAAAAAAAAAAAAAATCTTCTATGTTATAATCACAAATATCTTTTAAACATATTTATACATGTATTTTAAATAGGAAAAATTCTATCAGTTGATTGTTGATATCACTGATTATTTATAGGTGATGAGATTGTAGATTATCATAATGATCATAAACTTTATATTTCTTATATTTTCTAAATTTCCCACAATGAGCACATACATTTTATAATTTAAAAGTCTCATTGAAAATTGTCCTCTCCACCCTGTAAAATACATGCATGTCACTCTCTAAACTACTTACCAATTTTGCCTTAATGGTACCAGAGTCAACACTTTGACCAGTTTTAGCATGAAGCTGAAGCTGAATAGAGTGCAGCTGTAAAAGCTGATCATGTACTTCTTTCTCCAAAACAACTTTCTCTGCTTGGGTTTCTGTCAGTTCAGATTTCAGATCCACCAACTGTGCCTTATAAAGAAAACAATAAAAGAAATTAAGGATGCTTAATTTTCTTTATTTCGACTAATAATTGTTATTCAAGAATGACAACAGAGAGACTACCTTTGAAATAAATACACGAACATTAGAATACTATTATCTAAGATACAAGACATCCATCTAAACTGACAGAAAATCAATAGTGTAAGTCAAGATATTTCAGTAGCAAGAGAAATCTATAAGCTATATCTTCTAATAACACAGAATGCTACTTCCATTTTACTTTCTTTACTTTAAGAAACCTTTTTACTGTTTCACCTTTATCTTCAAAGCTTATGAAAACACAAAACTATGAGGTGGTTCGCCATGTGGTAGAGACAACGTGTGCTGTGGTGGATCACTAACATTAACAGTATTACAGAAGATGCCAGTAAGTGAGTTGTGTTCTGTCTTCAATCCAACGAATACTAGCCCAAATCATCCCAATCATTATCTAGTAAAGTTATTTTAGGTGCTAAGGTATCAACTTCTGAGACTACAGTAAACCTGAAGATCAGAGGTAACTGTTAAGTCTTCAGCTTTAGCATAGCAGAGCAACCCATCAGGACCACCTACCAATTCAGTTTGAAGTTTTCATTTTTGCACAATTGATATATTGTTTTACAGTTGTGCACAGGATGTGTCCCTTGTGTTTTTGGTTTTCCCAGCTAGCTAGCAGATTAAAGATCAAGACATGCCTTTGTTTCCTACTCAACTCAACATAATTTTGCTAAGCATCTAAAGGCCCAGAACTATGCCAGCACAATAAGAAAAAAAATTGCAGATAATATTTTTAAAAATCAGAGATCATAATTTATGCCCTTGACAAGCTTATGTATCCACTGGGTTGATAAATACACATATGTGGACCAACTAAAAAATGTGGCAAGTTATATATAGAGAGAGAACTGACCCAGTCCCATGGAATTCAAACGGAAGGATGAAGGATTCAATTCATAGATGAAGGATGGTCAATGCAGAGAATTTTACTGAGTGAATGGAAGTGGCTCTCAGCATGAATTCACATTACCTCATTCTTCTTGGGCACCAGACAAGAATTTGGGACTCACCAAGTGCAGGTACCCAAAAAGGCTATCACACTGGCCCTCTGCCCTCACTGGCGGAGGACAGCCGCCCCACAAAAGGCAAAAGGCCCAGTGAGCTGATAATACAGTTCTGCCCAGCAGAGCTAAGAGAACCTTGTAACACACCCTCTGGGGCCTTGGGTCACAGGCACCCCGACCTGGATGCTGCCACAGGGCCTGCATGGAGTTTGTTCCCGCCAGTGCTAAAGCAGCTGGCCAGTTCCTACACCTGCTTGCCTACACCTCCCTCCCATGAGGGGTGGAGTGCAGTGGACCCAAGTGAACCAAGTTTGCTCCTGCCAATGCCAAAGCGGCCAACCAGTTCTCACACTCGTTCGCTTGTGTGCTCCCTCCTGCCAGGGGTTGAGCGGGGCAGGCTGAGTAAACAGGGCACCCCTGTCGTGAGTACTGTGAAGGGGTCAAGAAAATATCCTGCATCAATATGAACTCCTTTATTGGGTATGAGTTACAAATACCTTCTCCCATCCTGTGGCTTCTTTTCACTTTATAAATGTGTATTTCAATGAACAGAGTGCTTAATTTTAATGCAGCTCATTATGTTAATAGTTTTCTCCCCAACAGTAAATGCTTTTTTGGCACGAGTTCTACCTTATCTGGTATCAAGTTTGCAACTCCTAGTTTCATTTTATTTGCATTTACTTAGTATAATTTTGTCTGATCTCTTATTTTTAACCTTTCATCCTATTTGCCATGTAATGTTTGTATGTAATATAACACACATGTAAAGTCTTCATTGCTCTCTTTGGTGGCTTTAAAAATGTACTTTTTTTTTAATCTTCTGGAAGCTCTGTATCTTTGTTCTAATGATTACTGTGATATTATATCCTAATTTCCTCTTTTGACTGTATTTTAAGGTATTATCTTTAAGGTATTATCCCTTCTATGAGCAGTCATGAAATTAGCTAATTAACATCTCACTTCCCTCACTCTTCTCAAACATTTAACAAAGTGTTACCCTTCGATTCCCAGCTAATAACTAAGAGTGATCATCAAGCTTATTTCACATTTTCAGAATACTCTTCTCCCATTTTGAGAAGTGAAAACAAAATCTATATTGCAGTGCATATAGCATTCAGTATTATTCCATCATCTTTAACTCCAATAGTCTTTGTTCTATCAAATATATTCTATGCTCAATACCAGACCTTTAACCAAAGCTACTCCAATGATTTCAGCTCATTCCCAGGAATAGATATATCAGAAAGGTTTCTTTGGATTAGTGGGAAAATAACCACAACCTCAAAGTGTTTTTCCTATTCTCTCGTTCCACAACAATCATCACAGAAACTTCTGTGACCAAATGTGGGGGATTTCACCCCACCAACAAACAAGCAATCAATTTTGCAGCAGACATCAGTTGGGTGTCCTCCAATTCAATTTTGACACTATCTACCTGGAGATACTGCCAGATCCCACAGATTGAGGGCTCTGTCCCACAAGACTGTCCCATTCTTTTCAGACACTAGTTGCAAGTCTATGCTTCCAGAAGTCCTGACTGAATGGCTTCAAGTTGGGGTTCCCACATTTCCCTTTTTCGGTTCAATTAGTTTGCTGCAGCAGCTCACAGAACTCATGGAAACACATTTACCATTTCATTATGAAGGATATTACAAAGGATACTGATAAAGAGACGCACAGAACAAGGACTGGGGTAAGGGACACAGAGCCTCCATGCCTTCCCTGGGGGCACCACTCTCCATGAACTTCCATGTGTTCATCTATCCAGAAGCTCTCCTAACCCTGTCCTTTTAGGTTTTTATGGAGGCTTCATTACACAGGTGATTTGGTTTGGATATCTGTCCCCTACAAATCTCACGTTGAAATGTGATCCCCAATGTTAGAGATGGGGCCTGGTGAGAAGTGACTGGATGGATCATGGGGTAAATTCCCCATGAATGGTTTAGCACCATCCCCTTGGTGGTAACTGAATTCTCACTCAGTTCATGCAAGATCTGGTTGTTGGAAAGTCTGCAACCTCCCCCATCTCACTCTTGCTTCTTTTCTTGCATGTGATCCATCTGTTCCCCCTTCGCCTTCCACTATGACTGTAGGCTCACTGAGGACCTCACCAGAAGATGCTGGCATCATGCTGCTTGTACAGCCTGCAAAACTGAGCCAATTAAAATTTTTATAAATTATCCCCATTTGATATTTCTTTATAGTGACACAAAAACAAATTAACACAAGAGGCATAACTGGTTAAAACACTGGCTACTGGTGATCAACTTAACTCTAAGCCTTCTTTGCTCCCTGGAGGTTGGGCACCAAAATCAAAGTAATTTTTTTATTCAGAATTTCCTATTAATCCACTTGCCTAAACTTTAATCCTCTACCTGTATTATTTTCTAAGAATATACAACAACTGCACAATTTTCATTTTAAATATAAGCAGGTTTTTTTTTTAACTGTCTTATGGATAAATACTCCTATTATTTTACCTTAAGCACCCCTCAAAAGCCTCATATTTTGAAGGAGGAGCAAACTAAGCCAAGAAATTTGTGAACATCAAGTTGCAAAGCAGGAAAATTGGATCCAGCTCACTCACTACTTTGAGCATGCCATAGAGCTCTTTTGATAAAGTTTTAGAAGGTCCAAGTTAACAACCTAAAACATCTTTATTTTACACATGAAGAAACTGAGACCTAAGAGATTATGTGAGATGCCCCAAATTACAAATTGCATGGTATTAAAACTCAGACCTCCTCCTGACATCCATTGTAATTCTGGCAATAATAAAAAAAAATGGGGAAGATGTAGTCCATGAGCTCCAAATCAGAGCACATTCCCCAAATATCAGAACTAGACAAAGCTTTAACTAAACAGGAGATTCTGAACCCCATACACACACCCCATACTCCTACACATGCACACAGATAGGCACTGGTACTTGTGAGCATACACAGGCGTGAATACACAGACATACCTGCAAGCATGCAAATAGGAACAGATCCAGGTACAGATATGCAAGCAAACAAAGCACACATTCCCCAAGGTGTTTAGGAATTATAAAGAAAATAATTGACTTCACATGGCAATTTAACTATAATGAACTACAGCACAAAAAGCTGCTGATAAAGATGTAAATATTATGTCACATCTACCTATAACTGCTTCTACACCTTTTGTTTTAAAGTATGTGTACAAAAAGTAATCACTTCACCTTTTAAATATCTGTATTCTCTTTATGTTTTAAAATGTAATTTAGGATGAAAGTACAGATTGGAATTTAAATCTCTAGCAATTATACCATTTAGTGCCAATATCCCAAATTTATCATAGAAATCCATCTACTTTTCTCATATAGTCAAAAAAAAAAAAACAAAAATGTAAAAAATAAAAATCATATAGAGATGGCAGGATAACACTATAAAAAATACTAACGTATTAGTTATTGAGTACTATATTAAATTTAATAGAGTAAACTGAGCTTCCAATTAATAAGAGAATCTTTACAGATTATATAAATCCCCTTTTCTCATTAAAGGAAGCAAGCAATTCCATTTTATCTGGCAAAATTGTCTTTTTTCCTGAAACTAAACTTTTAAAAGAATACATCACAGAGACTTTTTTTTTTTTTGAGATAGAATCTCATTCTGTCGCCCAGGCTGAAGTGCAGTGGTGTGATCTCGGCTCACTGCAAGCTCCGCCTCCCAGGTTCACGCCATTCTCCTGCCTCAGCCTCTGGAGTTAGCTGGGACTACAGGCGCCCGCCACCACGTCCAGCTAATTTTTTGTATTTTTAGTAGAGGCTGGGTTCACTATGTTAGCCAGGATGGTCTCGATCTCCTGACCTCGTTATCTGCAGGCCTCAGTCTCCCAACGTGCTAGGAACAGAGATTCTTATATAAAAGATCCTAAGCTACTTGACAGACAACAGAGGCAGAACCATTCTTCATAAGACTTTTCTCTCGTGATAAAAGTCAAGAAGAAAATGTAACTAATGAAAGCCATTTTGATTCATTCCTTTTCTTGTACACCTTCAAAATATCATTTAATTTAACTCATTCATTTTATTATAAAAAAATCTCCCTCTATTTTTTCTCTCCTCTATGTGCTTGAGGTGGTCAAAATCACAGAAATCTAATGAGTCTTATTCTAAAACACAAGACTATGACCAAACAGAAAATATACTCAAAGGTCAAATTGAAAATCTCTGCCATCCTTCAAGACAGGAAATAATACTCCTCCTTACTTAAAGTCAGCTCTTGAACCAGTCATCTGGTCTATGAAAGTTCTGTGAGAAAGCTGTATCTGTTTACTCTGTATTTTCTATCCAACCACAATGACCACTAATTTCATCTGCCATTAGTTCTCCCCCAAAAGATACCATTCTACGGTCTAGTCAAGCTAATGTAATCCTCATAACATACTCTGAGAGATGCACTTTTTATCCAGATATGACAACTGAAGTACGGAGAGGTTAGGTAACTTCACCATGGTCATTAAAAAGCCAGTAAACCAGGTGTACGTAACTACTAGAGAAGCTAAGGCAGGAGGATCACTTGAACCCAGAGTTTGAGGCCAGTCTGGGCAACACAGCAAAACCCCCATTTCTTAAAATAACCAACCCTCCCCAAACAATATATATATATATATATATAAAACTACAAATTGTAATGAGCTGTATGAAAGAAACTAAAAGAATTAGTAGAGTGGGACTGTATGACTATTCTTCTGGGAAGAGTTTTGGTTATTACTAAAGCAGCAGGTCCCAAGGTCTATGGGACATTTTCAGGGGATCTGAAAGGTCAAAACTATTTTCATTACAATAAAACATTATTTGTCTTTTTCACTATGTTGACATACTGAAAGTACAAAAGTAATGATGAGTAAAATGTTGGGATTTTAGTACAAGTCAATGCAGTGGCACCAAACTCCATCAGTAGTCATTGTAGTCTTTACTGCTATGCATGCTATGCACTTGCAGTTTTTGTTGCTGTTGACGTTTTGTTTTAGTTTTTTTTTCGAGACAAGGTCTCACTGTGTTGTTTACGCTGGGCTGCAATGGCATGATCACAGCTCACTGGGGCCTTAGAACTCTTGAGTAGAAATAATCCTCCCACCTCAGCCTCCTGGGTAGCTAGGACTATAAGAGTACATAGTCATTTTTAAATTTTTTTGTAAAGATAGGTCTCGCTATGTTGCTCAGGCTAGTCTTGAACTCCTAGTCTAAAGCGATGTTCCCACCTTGGCCTCTGTATTAGTCTGCACTGCTATAAAGAAATGCCTGGGACTGGGTAATTTATAAATACTATTATTTTAAACAAAAGAGGTTTAAATGGCTCATGGTTCCACAAGCTGTACAAGAAGCGTGGCTGGGGAGGCTTCAGCAAACTTCTTTTTTTGAGACATTGTCTTGCTCTGTCACCCAGGCCAGGCTGCAGTGCAGTGGCATGATCTTGGCTCACTACAACCTCCACTTCCTGGATTCAAGCGATTCTCCTGCCTCAGCCTCCTGAGTAGCTGGGATTACCAGTGCCCGCCACCACGCCCAGCTAATTTTTGTATTTTTAGGAGAGATGGGGTTTCACCGTGTTGGCCAGACTGATTTTGAACTCCTGACCTCAAGTGATCTGTCTGCCTCAGCCTCCCAAAGTGCTGGATTACAGGCGTGAGTTATCCTCTATTAAGACAGGAATTTAAAGGTTTGAAAAAATATAAAACAATGCTATTCTTCTAAAACATTTTTTGGTTTTAGAAAATATAATTACATTTTAATTTAAAATCATTTATATTAACATGTAATGAGTTTATTCTAGTTATTTTTAAATGATGTAATAAAGTTTTCTCAGTTTAATTTCCAATACAGTAAATTCTACATTTATACTTTTTTTATATTTTGTGTATTTATATATTTATACATATAACCCACATTTTTTTAAAAAAGAGCTCTTTGGGATTCTTAAAATTTGTAAGAATGCAAAGGGGTCCAGGAACCAAAAAGTTTGAGAACCTTGACTTAGACCTTCTGAAAAAAGGCTCATGTGGCTACACCATATAGAGTAGGGGTAGGCAATCTTTGGCTTCCCTGGGCCACACTGGGCAAATTGTCTTGGGCCACACACAAAATACATTAACACTAATGATAGCTGTGAGCTAAAATTAAAAAGAAAAAAACAAATCATGCAAAAAAAAAAAAAGCTCATAATGTTTTAAGAAAGTTACGAATTTGTGTTGGGCTGCATTCAAAGCTGTCCTGGGCCACATGCAGCCCACAGGCTGTGAGTTGGACAAGCTTGATATAGAGTAAGAGGAAAGAATGGTAAGATACATCATAGGGGCCGGGCGCGGTGGCTCACACCTGTAATCTCAGCACTTTGGGAGGCCGAGGTGGGCGGATCACAAAGTCAGAAGATCAAGACTATCATGGCTAACATGGCGAAACCTCGTCTCTACTAAAAATACAAAAAATTAGCCGGGCGTGGTGGCGGGCACCTGTAGTCCCAGCTACTCGGGAGACTGAGGCAGAAGAATGGCGTGAACCTGGGAGGCAGAGCTTGCAGTGAGCCGAGATTGCACCACTGCACTCCAGCCTGGGAGACAGAGTGAGACTCCATCTGAAAAAAAAAAAAAAAGTCTATCATAGGAGGGATACCCGAAGGTCAGATCATGCAGAGCCTGTCTGCCAAAATTAAGAGTTTGAATTTTATTCAAAAAGCAATTGATGAATTTATGTTTTTTAATTAATTAATTTATTTTTATTTATTGTTTTGAGATGGAGTTTCGCTCTTGTTGCCCAGGCTGGAGTGCAATGGTGTGATCTCGGCTCACTGCAACCTCCACCTCCTGGGTTCAAGCGATTCTCCTGCCTCGGCCTCCCCAGGAGCTGGGATTACAGGCATGTACCACCATGCCTGGCAAATGTTTTAATTTTAGTAGAGACGGGGTTCCACCATGTTGGTCAGGCTGGTCTCGAACTCTTGACCTCAGGTGATAACGCTCGCCTTGGCCTCCCAAAGTGCTGGGATTACAGGTGTGAGCCACTGCACCCGGCCCTAATTTTTTTTTTAAAAGGCAGTTACGTGTACTATGAGAGACAACATGAATGAACTGAGTTGGGGATGTGAAATGGAAACCAGCTGATAAATCTGACAAGTAATTTGCTGTAAACCTCAAATGAAGATCCAATCAATCAAAAATGTTTCCATTTTCGTTTCAAAGCCCTCAGTTGTTCTATGATCAAACTGGAGATGGGGTGGAGAGGAGAATCAACCTACCCAATATTTTAGGAATATCACAAGTACTAAATCCATACTCAATATTCCTATTTAATGTTTAAAGTTATTTTCAATCAGTTTCAATTTTTTCCCAAAATAAGATACCATGAAATATTAACTCACAAATTATATGCTTGCGAATTACACGCCAGGGGAATAAATGAACCTGCAGATCAGTCTTTCAGCAATGGGGCAGGCACTGTACACATGAATATAGAGTCAACAAGACAGATACCATCCTAGCTCTTATGAAGCTTGTATTACAGAATGATTGTGGGTGATCTTTGAAGATTTATAGCAGAACACCAGATGTGTTTCAAAAAATTCATTCATTCAAACAAACATTGAGTACTCACTGTATACCACAATCTGGGGACGAAAAGATGAATAAGACATGGATTCTAGAAGTTCCCTGTCTATTAGGAAAAACTAAGAATATATTTCCAGGCTGGGCATGGTGGCTCACACCTACAATCCCAGCACTTTGGGAGCCCAAGGCTGGTGGATTGCTTGAGCTTCGGAGATCGAGACCAGCCTGGGCAACATAGTGAGACCCTGTTTCTACAAAAATTACAAAGAATTAGCTGGGCATGGTGGTATATGGCTGTACTCCCAGCTACTCAGGAGGCTGAGGTCAGAGGATCACTTGAGCCCAGGAGGTCAAGGCTGCAGTAAGCCATGATCGTGTCACTACACTCCAGCCTGGGCAACAGAGTGAGACCCTGTTTCAAAAAAAAAAAAAAAAGATAAAAAGATTACATTTCCAATTGTGATGCAAAGTGTGGTAAGCACTATTTGAAAGACATGTGTGATGTACCAATTCAAAAAGAGGTCAGGGGAGGCAGTCAGAAAGAAGCTCCCTGAGCTTTGAATGGAGATCTGCTAATATGGGGAGTGGGAAGGGAAAGGTGAGACATGAAAACATCTGACAGGTGAGATAGGGAGTAACTAGATCAAAATGGCTGGTATTTAAGTTCCAAATTTCCTTTTTTTTTTTTGTTTATTGAGACGGAGTCTTACTCCATTGCCCAGGATGGAGTGCAGTGGCATGATTCCAGCTCACTGCAACCTCCACCTCCCAGGTCCAAGCGATTCTTCTGCCTCAGCCTCTCGAGTAGCTGGGATTACAGGCATGCGCCACCACACCCAGCAAATTCTGTATATTTAGTAGAGATGGGGTTTCATCACGTTAGCCAGGCTGATCTCAAACTCTCGACCTCAGGTGATCTGCCCACCTCAGTCTCCCAAAGTGCTGGGATTACAGGCATGAGTCACGGCACCCGGCCTCAAATTTCTAATTTTAAAAAGGGGCCAAATACCAATTCTGTAATCCATGTATAAACCAATCTGATATCTATACCAAAGGAATTACTCAGCAATGTGTTTTGGGAGCACAGAAGCAAAAAATACAAAAAACAAACAAAAAGCTCCTAGAAACCAAAATAGCTTCACAAAAAGATAATGCTACCTTCTAAATCAGCTTCACAAAGCATTTGATGGTTCAAATTATTTCCCCTAAAACATGGTTCTGACCTTCAAACAGCTTACATTCTAGAGGTAGAAAGATGTGGTAACTGCTAATTATAGTACAATGTAACAAATCTAACAGTACAAGTAAGTTCAAGGGCTTAGTGCAGCCTCTGCCTATAAAGAGCAGAGAGGAGTAGAGTAAAGAAAGCCCTCACTGAGATGGTGATGTAAGTGGAGTCTTGAAAGATGAGTGGGTGTTTGATACTGTAGACAAAGGGTACAGAGAATACATTATACACTAAAGCCTATGTGAAAGTACAGGTGCCATAAAAGAGCAAGACCTATTTAGAGAACTGCAAATAGACCAGTTTTATTGAGGCAAAAGCAGTTTAGAAGGGGTGATAAGAGATAAGGAGAGACAGGCACACTGATCACTGGGCCAAAGAAATTGAATTTTAGAGAGATACAGAAAGAAGAATGACAGAATCAGATTCATCTTTTTAAATACAAACTACTAATATGAATCACTCTAGAATGATCAGGCAACAAAAGGATGGTTTGGAGGGAATAATAATTAGGAGACTATGTTAGGAACATGCAAAAAGCATAAGGACCTTAATTATGCAGAATATCCTCATCTTATCTCCTTATCTTTCCCAGACCTGCTCCTCCTTTTCCTGTATTCCTTACCTCAGTAAATAGTAATGTATTAACTTCCTAGGGCTGTTATAAACAATTAGCAAAAGACTGGGCACGGTGGCTCACGCCTGTAATCCCAGCACTTTGGGAGGTCAAGGCGGGAGGATCACTTGAAGTCAGGAGTTCGAGACGAGCCTGGCCAACATGGTGAAACCCTGTCTCTACTAAAAATATAAAAATTAGCCGGGCATGGTGGCTGGTGCCTGTAATCCCAGCTACTTGGGAGGCTGAGGCAGGAAGATTGCATGAACCCAGGAGGCAGAGGTTGCAGTGAGTCAAGATTGTGCCACTGCACTCCAGCCTGGGCAATAGAGTGAGACTCTGTCCAAAAAAAAAAAAAATTACCACAAACGTGGTGGCTTAAAACAACAAAAATTTCTTCTTTCACATTTCAAGATGCCACAAGTTTGAAAGAAGGTACTGACAGGGCTGGTTCTTTCTGGAGATCCTGCGCCTCTCTCCTAGCTTTTGGTGCTGTTGGCAATCACTGGCATCCCTTGGCTTGTAGATACATCACTCCAATCTCTGCTTCTATCATCACATAGCCTTCTTCTCTGTTTCTGTGTGTGGCCTTTTCTGTCTCCTATCAGCACACTTCCATTGGATTTAGGGCTCCCTCTAATCCACTACAATTTTATCTCCATCTTTACATAATTACACCTGCAAAGACCCTCTTTCTAAATAAGGTCACGTTCTGAGGTTTTGGGTGGATATGAATTGTGGAGGGATACGATTCAACCCACTACAGATCCTGATCAATACACTTCCCAACAGAAATCTGGCGTTATCCTTAACCCTTTCCCTTATCTTCTGCATCTACATAATTATCAAATCCTGTCAATTCTCCTTCCTTAGTCTTCAATTTATCTCCTTTTCATAAGCCCCATTACCACTTTTCACTTCAATAACACACTTGTCTAGAACAAACTCCTTTGCTGTAACATTGAATGAACCTAGTCATTGTTCTCAATACTGTGCCTGTACCTAAACCGATATGCATTGCTAAAGAAAGTCACACAACAGTACAGCCCGGTTGCACCATACTTTATGATAACTAACCCCAAGCCGGTCCTCAACAATGCCTGGCAGTCCTGTTTCTCTGGCCAACTGGCTCTCCCACTCTTCCATAACTATTTCAAACCTCTTCTACTAGCCTCACGCTCTTACTCTCACCTACTTTCAGCAACTCACCTGGGCTCCTATTTTACAGAAAAAAAAAAAAAAAAAAACCATCAAACACAAACTTCCACAACCTCCTACTGTCCACTCTCATTCTCTCTGCCTTCTAAGTAGCTGTTATTACAAAATCTTACTAATATTAATTACCCCACTCTTTTTCTATATTTCGCTTTTCTCTCAAGTAGATGCTTCTCACAGACTTATGTTTTTTTATTTAAAAACAAAATGAAAACAAAACCTCCCTTGAACCCTACACTCTCACTTCTTGCTGTCTGTTCAGCCACACTCTTTCTGTCTGCTTTTCTCTCCACCTCCTCCATCCCCCATCAGACATAAATATGTGTTTGTGCAGAGACTGATTTCTCTAGCTCCGTAGCCTCAGGCCTCTTACTTAATCCCTGTAAAGTTGGAATAACCATACTAATAAATCTGTCTCACAGGACTGTCGTGAGAATTGGATGAATCAGTCTATGTAAAAGACTCAGAAGAGAGCTTGGCCCATAGTAATTGATCCACAAAGTTGGCAATATTGTTATTGCTAATAATCTAACACATTCATCTATCTATTCAGGCAACTAGCTGCACAAGATTGTCACTTGGATTTCTCCTGAACTCCCTCATCCCTCTATTGCAATCCATCTCTAGGTTTTTTTTTTTATTTTTACCTCTCCAGTCACTCTTGTTCTGAATACTTTCCCCTACCTCCATTATCTTACTCCACACTATCATAATCTCACATAAACAGAAATCTTCTAAACAATTTTCTGCATTCATTCATGTCATTCTCCCCAACTTTCTCCACACCATAGAGCGAACTGTTCTAACTTCATATCCAAGGCTACAAACTGGTTTAAAAGCCTTCCCACGATTATGATAAAGCCCCAAATATTTTTGCATGGCCTATAAAGCCATGTAGAAACAGTCCCTCCCTGTCTGCTCAAACTTATCTTGCATCTTGCTTCTTTTGCCCTCTTCTCTTGTGACACATACCAACTGTCTCTCGAATCTTCAAATGCACGATGCCCTTGCCCATCACAGGTGCTTTTCACTTCCCATTCCCTCTACTGTAATGTTGAATGGCATTCCTATTTCTTAGCTTAATTCATTCCTATTCACACATAATCCTTTTATGTCTTAGCTCAATAACTTCCTCAGGGAAGCCTTCACTGACATCCCAAAATAGGGTCTCATTACTCTTATGTACCTTTCACAGTATTCATCAAAGTTGCAATTTCTCATCTACATGACTATTCTCCCAACAAATTCCTCTAACATAATCCAAACTCCATAAAAGCCATGACTGCAATCCTTTTTTGCTCTCCATTATATCCCAAGTGCCCAATACAGCATCTGGCACATAATTCATGTTCATAAGTGCGTACTGGATCAATACTAAACTTCAGCTTCAATGTTGCAAAACAGCCTGTTTAAAAACAGGACAGATTTAAAGCAGCAAAGGGACCAGCATATCACGAGTCCATTATCAATGTGGCTCTAGATCAAAGTTAAAAGTTTCTCTACTGATGGCTATAAACAGTAAATCACTTCAAAGAGATACTAATGGAGCAACTGCTGAGGGGAAAGGAGGATGTGACAGAAGGTGTATTGTGCTGTTACTTTAAAAAAAGGAGTAAAAGGCAGAACACTATTTCAAGGCAGAGGTTTAAGTTTTTTAAAGCATTGGTTCACAACGTTTGTATTCCAACACACCTACTACTGCTACTATTACTATTCCTACTGTAAACCTAAAAGGAAAAGGCTGAGGCACAAAACATACTTTAGTTTACCTGAGCCAAAATGAGGACAGCTACCCAACACATATTTCCCAGATGCCTGGGGAGTGCTCTGGCACCTGAGTTACAAGCAGATTTTAAAGGGAAACAGGAACAAGGCAGACACAAAGTCGCTTGATAAGAATTCTCACTGGTTTACAATCACTGATTAGTGACTGGCCATTTTTGCCCTATAAGGTATGACTTATGGTGTCCAGCATATGGTATTTTGTGGCTACTTGGGGTCAGTTAGTCTAAATCCTACATAGAAGGTGGCTTCAAGAGATAACTACTTAGGTCAAAAGAGAGTGCCATAACTGCAGTTTCATTCCAATGCCTCTCTGGGCCTGACAATGGAAAGGAATTCAGGATTTTTTTGTTTTTGTTTTTTGTTTTCTTTCAATAGGTTTCTGGGGAACAGGTGGTGTTTGGTTACATGAATAAGTTATTTAGTGGTGATTTCTGAGATCCTGGTGCATCCATCACCTGAACAGTGTACACTGTATCCAATGTGTAGTCTTTTATGCCTCATCCCCTTCCCACCCTTTACTCCAGATCCCCAAAGTCCATTGTATCATTCATATGTCTTTGCATCCTCCTAGCTTAGCTCCCATGAGTGAGAACATACATTTGGTTTTCCATTCCTGAGTAACTTCACTTAGAATAATGGTCTCCAATCAATTCCACCCACGTTGCTGCAAGTGCCACTATTTCATTCCTTTTTATGGCTGAGTAGTATTCCATGGTGTCTGTATATATATATTTTTTAATCCACTCATTGATTGATGGGTATTTGGGCTGGTTCCCTATTTTTATAATTGTGAGTTGTGCTGGTATAAACATGTGTGTGCAAGTATCTTTTTCGTATAATGACTTCTTTTTTTTTTTTTTTTTTGAGACAGAGTCTCGCTCTGCCGCCTAGGCTCGAGTGCAGTGGCCGGATCTCAGCTCACCGCAAGCTCCGCCTCCTGGGTTTACGCCATTCTCCTGCCTCAGCCTCCAGAGTAGCTGGGACTACAGGCGCCCGCCACGTCGCCCGGCTAGTTTTTTGTATTTTTTTTTTTTAGTAGAGACGGGGTTTCACCGTGTTAGCCAGGATGGTCTCGATCTCCTGACCTCGTGATCCGCCCGACTCGGCCTCCCAAAGTGCTGGGATTACAGGCTTGAGCCACTGCGCCCGGCCTGTATAATGACTTCTTTTCCTCTGGGTAAATATCCAGGAGTGGGATTGCTGGATCAAATGGTAGATCTACTTTTAGTTCTTTGAGGAATCTCCACACTGTTTTCCACAGTGGCTGTACTAGTTTACATTCCCACCAACAGTGTAAAAGTGTCCCCTTTTCATCACATCCGTGCCAATATCTATTATTATTATCATTATTATTATTTTATTATGGCCATTCTTGCAGGAGTAAGGTGGTATTGCATTGTGGTTTTGATTTGCATTCCCCTGATCATCAGTGATGTTGAGCATTTTTTCATGTTTGCTGGCCATTTGTATATCTTCTTTAGAGAATTATCTATTCATGTCCCTAGCCCTCTTTTTGATGGGATTGTTTGTTTTTCCTTGAGTTCCTTGTAGATTCTGGATATTAGTCCTTTGTCAGATATACAGATTGTGAAGATTTTCTCCTACTCTGTGGGTTGTCTGTTTACTCTGATTATGTCTTTTGCTGTGCACAAAGTTTTTAGTTTAATTAAGTCCCATCTATTTATCTTTGTTTTTGTTGTGTTTGCTTTTGGGTTCTTAGTCACGAAGTCTTTGCCTAAGCCAATATCTAAAAGGGTTTTTCCAATGTTATCTTCTAGAATTTTTATGGTTTCAGGCCTTAGATTTAAGTTTTTGATCCATCTTGAGTTTATTTTTGTATATGGTGAGAGGAGGATCCAGTTTCATTTTTCTACATGTGGCTTGCCAATTGTTCCAGCACCATTTGTTGAAAAGGGTTCCCTTCCTCACTTTATGTTTTTGTTTGCTTTGTCAAAGATGAGTTGACTGTATTTGCTTTACGTCTGGGTTCTCTACTCTGTTTCACTTGTCTATGTGTCTGTTTTTATACCAATATCATGCTGTTTTGGTGACTCTGGCCTTATAGTATAGTTTGAAGTCAGGTAACGTTAGGCCTCCAGATTTGTTCTTTTTGCTTAGTCTTGCTTTGGCTATGTGGGCTCTTTTTGGTTCCATATGAATTTTAGGATTATTTTTTCTAGTTCTGTGAAGAATGATAGTGGCATTTTGATGGGAATTGCATTGAATTTGTAGATTGCTTTTGGCAGTATGGTCATTTTCACAATATTGATTCTATCTATTCATGAACATGGGATGTGTTTCCATTTGTTTGTGTCACCTATGATTTCTTTCAGCAGTGTTTTATAGTTTTCTTTGTATAGGTCTTTCACCTCCTTGGTTAAGTATATTCCAAAGTATTTTAATTTTTTTGCAGGTCTTATAAAAGTGGTTGAGTTCTTGATTTTATTCTCAGTTTGGTCACTGTTGGTATATAGCAGGGCTACTGACTTGTGTACATTAATTTTGTATCGTGAAACTTTGCTGAATTCATTTACCAGTTCTAGGAGCTTTATGGATGAGTCTTTAGGGTTTTCTAGGTATACTATCATGTCATCAGCAAACAGCAACAGTCTGACTTCCTCTTTATCCACTTGGATATCCTTTATTTCTTTCTCGTCTGATTGCTCCAGCTAGGACTTCTAGTACTACACTAAATAGAAGTGGTGAAGGTGGGCACATTCTTCAGATAAAAAGTTTCTTTTCTTTTTTTTTCTTCCACAGTGCTACTACTATTCCAATCAATGCCTGTGATTACAGCATAGCCATTATCAAGTGGCTCACCACAGCAAAAATTCACAAGCAGGTGGAAACTATGAGAGATGTGAGTAATCTGAAATGGCCCCACGTCAAAATATACTGATATTCTCTGCTATTCCATTCTCCTCAGATATAATTCTTCCCAAATATTGCTATGGCAAAAAGCAGTCACATGGGTATCATTTATAATTTTAAGATGTAACCTATGTTCTCAAAAAACTAAAAATAGAACATATACACTAGGTATATATGCCCCCTAAAAAGGAAATCAGTATGTTGAACAATATGTGCACTCCCATGTTTATTGTAACACTATTCACAATAGCCAAGATATAGAAGCAACCTATATTTCCACAACAGATGAACAGATTTAACAAAAAAAAAGTGGGACCGGGCATGGTGGCTGACGCCTGTAATCTCAGCACTTTGGGAGGCCGAGGTGGGTGGATCACAAGGTCAGGAGATGGAGACTATCCTAACTAACACGGTGAAACCCCATCTCTACTAAAAATACAAAAAATTAGCCAGGCATGGTGGTGAGCGCCTGTAGTCCCAGCTACTTGGGAGGCTAAGGCAGGAGAATGGCGTGAACCCGGGAGGCGAAACTTACAGTGAGCCGAGATAGTGCCACTGCACTCCAGCCTGGGCGACAGAACAAGACTCTGTCTCAGAAAAAATAAATAAATAAATAATTAAAAAATAAAAATAAAAATAAAGTGGTATATGTACACAAAGGAATACTACTCAGCCATAAAAAAGAATGAAATCCTACATTCAAGACCACATGGATGAGCACGGAGGACATTAAGTAAAATAAGCAAGACACAGAAAGATACACAACGCATGTTCTCACTCAAATGTAGAAGCTAAAAAAATTGATCTCTCATGCATGGTGGTCCACACCTGTAATACCAGACTTTGAGAGGTTGAGGCAGGAGGATCTCTCGAGCCCAGGAGTTCAAGACCAGCCTAAGCAACATAGTAAACCCCATCTCTACAAAAGAAAAAAAATAGGAAAATTAGCTGAGTATAGTAGCTCATGCCTGTACTCCTAGCTACTTGGGAAGCTGAAGCAGCAGGATCAACGGAGCTGGGAGTTGGAGGCCACAGTGAGCTATGATCGCACTACTGCACTCCACACTGGGTAACAGAGTGAGGCCCCGTTTCAAGAAAAGAAAAAAAAGAGTTGATCTCATAGAAGTAGAGAATAGAACAGTGGTTACACTAAGTTGGGAAGGGTGAGGCGGGTAGGAATATGTTGGTTAACACAGTGGTCACCAACCTTTTTGGCATCAGGGACTGGTTTTGTGGAAGACAATTTTTCCACAGGACGGCGTGGGGATGGTTTCAACAATAGACGTTATACTCTCATAAGAAGCAGGCAACCTGGATACCTCGCGTGTGCAGTTCACAACAAGGTTTGTGCTCCTATAAGAATCTATATGAGAATCTAGTGCCACCACTGATTTGACAGGAGCCAGAGCTCAGGCTATAATGCTCCCTCGCCTACTGCTCACCTCCTGCTGTGCAGCCAGTTCCTAAGAAGCCAGGGACTAGTACTGGTCCACATCCCAGGGTTGGGGACTCCAAGGTTAACAAAATTAAAGCTAAATAGGAAGAAAAAGTTCTAGTATTCTATAACACTGTAAGATGATTACAGTTAATAGTAACTTAATGTATATTTTCAAACAGCTAGAAGAGCAAGTTTTGAATTGTTTCTAACATGAATAATGTTTGAGGTGATGGATATGCTAATTACCCTAATTTGACCATTATTCATTATGTGTATCCAAAATACCACACTGTGCTCCCTAAACAGGTACGATTATTGTGTCAAATAAAAACAAAAAATAGCCCTAACAGCCTATTCAAGTAAAAAAGTAACCTATGATTTTTTTTGCAGCAAAATGTAATATTTTAACAATAAACATAGTGTTTAATGTTAACTACATTACAAATTACCCAAATTGGAGGTGTTTCTTCATTATATAAAAATATTTTATTATAGCAATATGATTTAAGGTATTAACCTCTGAAACCACTGAACGTCACATTTGTCATATCAAACCATAAGTGGTCTCAAATATGTCTTAATGTCCATATAATTAAAACAATAGAACTAATTCAATCCTTTTACTAAAAAGTAAAAAAGGGCAAGAAAATACGGAAATTGTTTCAAGATTTCAAACAATATATGGAGCAACTACTGAAATTCTGTAGATGGTACAGCATCAAGTCTACTTTGAAAGGCACTGCTGACAATGAACCTCTTTCCACAGCAATACACAATTGATTCCACGAAAATGGCAGAAGCTGCTAAATGTGTACAGAGTAACACCAAAGACAAATAAGTCGACTGTAACTCAAAACACACAAACAAACAAACAAACAAACAAAAATCATTAGGATTTTCCCCTCCCCATTTTCCTAAGATCTTTAAATCAAGTATTTCAAGCATGTTTAAAAAACATGCTCACATCGTGATATGCTAGCATTTCTTATTTTGAGAAATAATGCAACCTCCTAAATCACAACCTAAGAGTCAGAATGTGCGATTTTAATTTCTGAAAAAGGAACATGCATAATTTATTACAATTCTGAATACTCATCTACAATATTTAAAGACAAAAAAAATGGAGCACAACCTCCTACTCAGAAAATTATCCTTCCTCCCAATTTCTATTTTTATATCTGACATCAAAAAAAAAAAAATCCCTGTTTAAAGTTTCCTCAGGTCATTTTAAAAATAAATAAAATATTGTTTAATTTTTAAAAAGTTAATGCCCAGTTGATACTGCAGTTGTAAATGATATGAAATTTCTCATGTAATATTTTAGTCCACTTTCTGTTGCTTATAACAGAATACCAGAAACTAGGTAATTTATAAAGAAAAGGAATTTATTTCTTACAGTTATGGAGACTGAGAAGTCCAAGGTCGAGGGGCCAGATCTCGAGAAGTCGAGAGCCTTCTTGCTGGCAGGGGATCTGTGCAGAGTATGGAGGCAGCATAGGGTGTCACAAGGCAAGAGGGCTGAGCATGCTAACATGCTTACTCAGGTCTCTCTTCCTCTTCTTATAAGCCCCCAGTTTTACACTCCTATGATAACTCATTCATCCATTAATCCAATAACAAATCAATCTAGAGTGGATTAATCCATTCATAAGAACTGAGTACTCATGATCCACTCTCCTCTTAAAGGCCCCACATTGGAGATTCCGTACTGTCACATTGGGGATTAAGTTTTCCATACACGAAATTTGGGGGACACATTCAAATTATACCATGTGGCCAAAGCTACTCTTGTTCTTTGTTGTTTAAAGCTAGAGAACTAATGACCAGGCACAGCGGCTCATGTCTGTAATCATCAAAGCACTTTGGTAGGCCGCGGCAGGAGGGTGATCACTTGAGGCCAGGAATTCAAGACCAACCTGGGCAACAAAGCACTCCATCTCTATACGGTAAGATAAAATAAAATGAAATAAAGTTAAAGTACTATTTCTATAAAACATTAAATGTAATTTCACTATCAGAAAAATAGCTTTCTTGTGGAAAATACTACTAATAAAGAAATCAAGAGATGTTTTCATTTACCTACAGTAAGAAGTAATTACCTTCATATTAGCACTTTCTAATCTTTTCAAAAAGGACAGAAGAAATTAACAGTTCTTGCAGTGGAGAAGAGCCACAATTCTTGGATATGTACATCTATGTTAATCAAGGATTAATTATGCCACATACTTCATGGCTAATAGGAGAGAAAGAATGCCAACCATAGGCAAGGAGAGGATGTTTATCTGACATTCATATTGATATAGATACAATGGGTACTCTCAGTGACAACAAGTAATGATTTCTTAGGAAAGCTAATGTTCGAAGAGTTTTGCACATCACTGATTATCCCACTTTTATCTATTATACTTTTTGAAAAGAAAGACCCATTCTCTTAAATTGCCTAGTTAGAAAGTACTCTTTATGCAATAATGTTAATCTATCTTGATTTATAAATATTGTAATAATGCCTTTTTTAAATTTTCTGCACAACGTGATCGTTTTTTGTTTTTTTGAATCACAGCCACTCCACCCTCACCCACACCCAGCATCAGAGATTAAAGCAAATGATGCTTTATACTCTCTCAAAAATAAATCTAGACTTTGGAAAATTACACAGTAATGTACAAGCATATAAAAACTCAATGTCAGAAGTAATTTCAGTAATTGCAGGGAGCTCTCTGGAGGTATCTGCCTGTAATTTAAGGACCAACTATGGATGTAAACCGAGACAATGATACTATCGTTATGCACCACGAAATTTTCCTAAGAGCTTTGATCAGATTCCCCTAAATAGTTTATGCATGTCTCTGTATGTAATAATAGGCGCTGACCTGAAATAGTTAAAATGAAGATAATCAGGGCTGTATGTGTCTGAACATATAAAATTCGGTTTATCAACGTGAAAGTAGATCTGCAAAACTCAATTGTCAAAAGGTGGCCTACGGTATTATCATGACAGAGAATCTTTGTTAGGTTTGTTAATGTAACATGTAAAAGGGGGGCTAGTGTATGTAATTAGTTTCCTCCTCGAAAGAGATACTAGGAAGGTGGACGACAGTACCCCGGGGAGACTCACGCGCCGGTCTAGGGCCCTTTTTGTCCCCCACCCTCACCTCACTCCTTTCCTTCGCACACACAGACATGCACTCTCCCATCACATTTGGGAGCCCCGGTGGGTAGTTTTCTAGGGTCGTTTCACTGGAGCGTTAAATGGGATCTGACGCCACCGGGCAACCTGGGGTTGGATGCCATAGCCGCCAGCGCCCACGGCTCACCTCCAGCTTGTGGTTGATTTGAGACACAGACTGGGCTTTGTGGCAAAGCTGTGCAAAGCAGGAGCTCAGGCTGGTCATCTTCTGTCGCCCCTCATAAGTGATGTCCGCCTGGTCTGGATCGATCTCGCCCAGGAGCAGATCCACATCCACAAAAGCCTTGTCGAACTCCTTCTCCAGCACCTCCAGCCACCGGAACATGGACACCCCGCCGGGGGCCCCGGCGGAGCAAGAGGCGCCCCCTGGGCCCCCTCCGGCTGCTGCTGGGCATGGACCGCCCGCCGACATGGCGCCGTCAAGGGCCTCACCCGACTGCTGAAGACCCTCGCCGTCCTACCCGCACGAAGAGAACTGCTGGGACTGAGGGGACCCCCGCGCGCGCGCGCACCTTCCGTCACCTCCCTTCACCTCGCGCCGTTAACGCCAGCAATACAGCCACAGAACCGCAGGAGTAACGAGGCTGAGGCTGAGGCTAAGGCGGCAGCGGCGGCGACACACGGAAGATTCGGTCTGTCCCACCTCCCAGCTTGCCCACTCTGCGCATGCGTAGCGAAGAGCTGGGCGGACGCAGCCAGGAGGGACAAAATGGGCGGGGCCAGGATGCGACCTTGGCCTATGAAAGGCCTCAGCTTGGGGCCTGCCTGTCAGCGGCCATATTAACAACTGGCAAACTACGGCTTGAATCCCTGAGAAACGGAGGCGCGTGGTTTCTGCATCCTGGTTGGAAAGGCCCGAGGATGAGAAAGGTGTCCACGTCGCAGAAAGGAAGGATTTCCGCCGGTTTGACTTAACAGTTGGCGGGAGCCATTCCAAAGTCCTCCCAGAAAGTTGCTGCGGTGGCGTCTAGGGTCAGGGAGGGGAGAGCAAGGAAGGGCGGTGTGAGCATGCGCAATAGCCACGTTTTACCTTTTGGATTCCAGTTCCTGGTTAGGATGGAGTAGGTGTACACACTGGCTGTTCTTGGGAAACCAACCCCAAATTCCAGGTGTGGACTGCCTAATGCTGCGCATTGAAGCGGCTGACCAGATTTTGCGGAATTAATAGAAAACTTTTTGTATGGTGATTAAGAGTCAGGTAGACCTGGTGAACGTTCAGTTGTTACCGTCTGTCACATACTACCTGTGTCACCTTACATGTCTTAGTTAACCTTGAAACCAAGTTTCCAAATTTTACTTAACTCAGTTGTAAGATAAACTCTTAGCGTCACTTCTTGGCACATGGTATTCCTCTTAATACGCCATAGGTCACACATTTCAAAAGCAACTACAGTAATGCTTCGCCTAAGATGGGGATATGTTCTTAGGAATGTGTCCTTAGGTTAACATCCCTTAGGGAACATCCTAGAGTGTATTTAAACACAAACCTAGATAGTATAGCCTACTACACACCTAGGCTGTATGATGTAGCCTATTGCTCTTAGGCTGTAAACCTGTACAGCATGTTGCCATTCTGAATACGGCAGGCAATTATAATACAGTGGTAACTATTTGTGTATTTAAACTTATCTAAACATAGAAAAGGTACAATAAAAACATGGCATATACTCTTATAGGGTCACCATAGTTTATGTGATCCATTCATGGCTGAAGCCTTGTTATTTGGCACATTTGAAAACGTACAGCGTTCCCACACGTGACATTTCAGAAAATCAAAATTGTGAATTCGTATATTTACAAATATATTGAATGCAGAACTCTGTTGCAACACTGAAGACACAAAAATGAGACATGACCTTTACTCAAGCTAAGACAGGCTAGTGAGGCTACTAACTCTCAACTATAACTTTAACTTGAATTTTTCAGTGCCTTTAAAAGTATTCAGCAACTCCTCCCTTTACATTCTGCCTACTTCCACTGCAAGGGTAGACAATCCTAGAAAGGGAAAGAGAAATCTATGTGATTAGAGTAGGATGGTGGAAACTCCTGCATTACCTAGAAACATGTTTAGATGAATGCAGTCTGCTGTAATCTGTTCTTGGGACAGACCCTTCCAGTTAATTACCACCCAAAGCCTGCACTGTGTGCCCTTCGCCGATGCAAGGCCACTGAGGAGCAAGAAATCACAATTTTAGTTTCGCAGTCTTTGTACTATAGGGCAGACTGGTTCGCATGAAGCTATAAAGTCCTTTGGCTTGAGCAAACTTAGCTAATCAAAATGGATCATGAGATCCTGACCTTAGACTTAAGTAGGGACCTTCACACAGGTTTTAGTACACAATAAATAATGTAAAACTAAAATTTGCATCTTTCCCCATTCCGTTCCAAAATTAGATTTATTTTCATCTACAATATTAGCAAAAACATCATTGCTACAACTATCAAGCTCCCAGCCACTTTATCTACACATAATACAGTTAGCAACGCATTTTCAGGAACTCGAAGTAAATAATTTAAAATTAGCAGAGCAGGGGGAGAATACATTGAACCACAATTATAATAGCTTTCAATTATTGAGTCCTTACTATGTGTTAGGCATTATGCTATTTTCTTTACTTCTCTGATCCTTACAAAATCCTGTGAGGTAGGTATGACCACGTCTTTTATTGTTGTTGTTGTTGAGAAAGGATCTTGCTCCATCGCCCATGCTACAGTGCAGTGGCACGATCACAGCTCACTGCAGCCTCACCTTGTTGACCAGGCTGGTCTGGAACTCCAGGACTCAAGTAATCCTCCTACCGAGGCCTCCAAAAGTGTTGGGACTACAGGTGAGAGCCACCACATCCAGCAATCACTTTTTAACAGATGAAGTCACAGACAGTTTAAGTGTCTTGGTAAGGTCACAAAGCTAGAAAGTGACTGAGGTAGTATATCAATCTAGGTGTCTTTTTCTCCTAAGTTGTTGCTGTTAACCATGGAATACAGAAGAATGAAGGAATCTATTTCTTCTTGCATAAGTTAGCAGTATAATAAACTAACAAGTCAGTTCCAACAGTTCTTTTTAATTTCTTCCTAGTTAGAAGCCGTATACAAGTCTATTAACATATAAGAAATATTACCAAAAAATTGTAGTAACTCATTTTCTGTTACTTGTAACTCTAATTTATATGAACCATACTTAAGTATAAATTTCATTTCTTTAAAAAAATCAAATTCCACCTACATTGTGTGGGTGCAGCTGAGCGACATTTTAAGTGTTTATATGTTTCCAGTGCTCTAATGGTTTGTGGGTACTCCCATTTTCAAGATTGCAGAACCCAGCTTCATATCTATTACAACTTTTACAACTTCAACAAGTCATAGACTCATCTATGTCTCAGACAAGTTTCATGTCATGTTGTCCCTTCTCATTACCATAGTATGGAGACATAATCTTTTGCCCACTTTGATTGAGGTTATGCAAATCTGCAAGTCACAGCAGAACATGAATGTGAAAAGGAGGGCTTATCATCAGGGCTTAATGTTCAAGTGCTGCCATCTGTTGTCGGTGTACTCTATCTACACTTACTGCCTTATCCTTACCTACTCTGGAATTTGACATTGTATGTAATGTCAATACTTGAGCGATTTATTTTTCCACAGATATTAAAGTCTTGATACTTCTATTTGCAGTTGGATAGGCAGAAGCTTCCAATCACTGTTTTATGAATCATGCTTAAGTGATTTTTAAAAAACATAAATGTGACACTCTTGTTTAGGAACTTATCCCTACAGAGTTTTGTCACAAGGCATTACTAAGAATAAATTGGGTGGAGACTGAGGAAGTTGGGGAAAGAGAGATGATGCTAACGATTTGATAGGTACTGGTAATTAACTGTGGGGTCAGTGTATAGTTTAAATATTTATGGAGCATCATTGATTGCAAGGGCACTGTAATAAAAGGGTGTATAAGACCCACCTTGGACTAGAGAGGGAGATGATCACTTATTGAACTCTGCTGTGTTCCAGGCTCTGTACTAAACTTCACGTTTCATTTAGTTTCCAGTAACCCTACCAAGAGAAAGGGTTAAGTATGCGCTGTTGGTGGCTATAACAAGTTGTATGTATGGTGAATGAAGAAAGTAAAAATCCACTAACATTTTACTTAATCAATGTAGGAAAGTCTTGGAGTGTTGTATTCATACCTATTATTTATATTTATTAAAATTATTATTCATATTTACTAACAGTTTTGAACTTTTCCGATACATATGCTAAAGAAGTAAGTTTAGGAATCCAAAGGGATTTATTAGCCTTATTCCCCTGATTATTTCTCTTTTATAAACAAAGGGATCTGGCTGTGGTGGTGTGTACCTGTAGTCTTAGCTACTTGAGAGGCTGAAGTGGGAGGATTTCTTGAATCTAAGAGTTTGAGACCCTCCTGGGCAACATAATGAGATCATGTCTCAAAAACAAACAAACAAAAAACAGGACAACTGTTTGCTCTCTTGTTTTTTAAACTTGAGAATTTTGGTGCAGTGATTTAGAATTAGCTCAGATACCTCCTCTTCCAGGAAGCCTTCCTTCTTTCTCCTCATAGGATGCTATAGGCTCCATCCCCAATTAGCTTCCTGAAAATATCTTTTACAGCGTTTATCATATTATATTGGAGTTTGTTAGACTGTGAGTTCCTTGGCAACAATAACTGTGTCTTACTTATCTTTGTATCCCAGGTCCTAACGCAGGACCTAGAATGTGGTAGGAATGCTGTAACTATTTGTGGGATAACTTCAATAATTAAGGCATTCGAGCATTCTACCTAGGAAACTCTTAACAGTCACTTCACTTTTCAAGACATACTTGTGATACATGCTAGAAAGCATAGCTAAATATGAATCTATTTTTATATTGCCTCACAGATTAGGATATCTGTAAATTACATATTAGTCTTTCTTTTTCGAAACCTAAAGATAAAGTTTTATTTTACAATGATCTGGCTTATTTGACTAATAAATACATTATAATTTAGGCTTCAAGGATTCTTTTGGTTATTCCATTGTCAAAATTTACTAGATATTACATTTTGTGTAGTATATTCAACCTAAAACCAAAACATAACAAGTTTTTAAAAAAACCCTTGTTACTATATTTTTATTTCCTTACACTATCAAAGCTGGACTATAACTGCTTTTCCCCTTTTCCCCGATGTACATTCTTCATCTACCACTTCCCACGGCTCCAGGGTTGCTTCAGCCTTGTCTGAAACCACCATTTATCAACAGTAGTATCAGAGTTTCCTACTCATTTTTTCTTCTTGCATCCACTATCAAGTCACTGTTTATTTCTCAAGTGTCAGACTTTATGGATCAAACATAGACTTTCCCTCATCACCCTCTGTTATTTATGTTTTTTATAAATTAGTCTACTAAGGGCCTCCCAAATAATTGTATTCCAAATACCCTTCAACAATAATTATTTTTTCAAATTTTGACTGAAAAGTATAAATTATCTAATTAGAAATTTCTGCCGGGTGCCATGGCTCATTCCTATAATCCCAACACTTTGGGAGGTCAAGGCAGGCAGATCACCTGAGGTCAGGAGTTTGAGACCACCCTAGCCAATGTGGTAAAACCCCGTCTCTACTAAAAATACAAAAATGAGCCGGGTGTGGTGGCACGCATCTGTAATCCCAGCTACTCAGGAGGCTGAGGCACGAGAATCACTTGAACCTGGGAGGCAGAGGTTGCAGGGAGCCGAGATCGCACCACTGCACTCCAGCCTGGACAATGAGAGTGAAACTCGTCTCAAAAAAAAGAAAGAAAGAAAAAGAAACTAAAAATCAGAAAAGTGTAGTGAAACTATTACACAAAAAACCCTATCACAACAATTGTTGGAGATAGTATTTGTTTTGTCCCTGTTGATTGTAACTCACTCAGAATTTGTTTGGCTTTCATGGCCATGGTGAGCAGAGAGAGTTAGGACGAAAAGACTTCTATAGTGAAAATTTGTCACCACACATGGGATACTCTCCATAGTTGAGCTCCCTCCCTCTAGGGAATTTCCCATTTTATGTTACTTGGTGAGAGAGAGAATCCTTCTTCCATAATAAGCTGAAAATGTCAGATAATCACTTTCCTGGCTCTGTGACAGGTATGTGACCTGGACTTAGCTAACTAGAATTATCCACCTGAAATTTTTAACATGGAGATAGTGAGGCAGGATTGGGAGAATTCCTTTTGGTAGGGATTGGAGAGGAAGGGGAGATAGCAGTTTCAGCAGCAACCATGCTAGTGATGGTGTTGTGCTAGATTCAGGTTTGTGGTAGAGGCTGGTACATTCGTGTTGTGTAGTGGCGGCAGGAATGGTGTCCTCACTCAACTGAGGTGCAGTTTTGCAATTTTGCTTGTGATTTTGACTATGCAGCCTTCCTTTATTCTTGGTCATTTTCAATTCACATTCGCCAGGCATTCTTATACTTCATTGTGCTACCCAATTTTCTTTCAATAATTCTTTTTCTGCTTTAATTGGCCAGAATTTGTTTCTGTTGCTTGCAATCCATAACTTAAACTGATACACCAACTATCATTTGTTGAGATCCTACTTTTTGCCCATCAACTTGATAAACTTTAGTTTGCTTCGTCTATTCCTTTCTGTAAAGTGGAAATTATTTCCCCCATTTTATCTTGTGGAAGAACAAAAATGAGGCTTAGAGAAGTGAAGTACTAGAAGAATTCAATTTTCTGTGTTACTTTAAACGTATGCTCTTTATGCAACATGCTTTAGAAGGAACAAATGTATTTTTAACAAATCATATACACAATTTGTTTTATCTTTAAAATGTCTTTTATCAGAGACGGGTTTTCATTTTATAAAAGTCTTCTGTTTAGCTACTGGCCAGTTTTATTGCAGGAATAATGAGCTGATGCTTGTAATCCCAGATCAGGGAGAATTTGGGTTAGTTCGTTTCCTTTTTGGAATTCAGTTTCCTATGCACAATGGAAAATGTGATGTTGATTAGATTATCTCTAAAGTCCCTTCCAATGCGAACATCCTATGAAAGTAATAAAAATGATCAACACATCAAAAACAAAGGTAAATACTCCTTCCTTTTTTTGAGACTGAGTCTCACTATGTCACCCAGGCTGGAGTGCAGTGGCACAATCTTGACTCACTGCAACTTCTGCCTCCTGGGTTCAAGCAATTCTCCTTGCCTCAGCCTCCTGAGTAGCTGGGATTACAGGTGTGCGCCACCAGGCTCAGGTGATTGTATTTTTAGCAGAGACAGGGCTTCGCCATGTTGCCCAGACTGGTCAAAATCCTGATCGCAAATCCTGACCTCAGGTGATCTGCCTGCCTCACGCTCCCAGAGTGCTGGGATTACAGGCGTGAGTACCTGGCGCGAACAAATTCTCCTCCTAACTACAACAGAAGTTTCTGCATATTTATTTATCCTGGTATGATATGCCTTGTATGGTAATTACTCTCAAAATACTACATACAAGATATTAGGTAACTTCAGAGTTTAGGCCAATTATTTCTTGCCCTTTGCTTTTAATAAATCAGGGAAGGCCAATGTCCATCTCATAGAGGTACACATTTGTATATACTGCAGCATTTTTAATGACGGCACTATTGACAGTTTGGACTCCATAATTCTTCATTGTGGGGGCTATCCTGTGCATCGTAGCCCCCAAAATGAAGCAGCATCCCTGGCCATTACCCACTAGAGGCCGGTAACACTGCCTCTCTCCCCAGTGTTTTAATGATAATCAAAAATAACGTTTCCAGCCGAGAACATGGTGGCACCCCTGTAGTCTCAGTTACTCTGAAGGTGTGAAGTTGGGGAGGTGAAAGTTGCAGTGAGACAAGATTACATCACTGCACTGCAGCCTGGACAACACAGAATCTGTCTCAAATAAAACAAAACAAAAAAGGTTTCCGGAGAGAGAGGGAAAATAAGGATAAAGAAAGCAAGAAAGGGATATCCCAGCTACTCGGGAGGTTGAAGCATGAGAATGACTTGAACCCGGGAGGCAGAGGTTGCAGTGAGCCAAGATCCTGTCACTGCATTCCAGCCTGGGCAAATAAAGCGAGACTGTCTCAAAAAAAATAAAAATTAAATTAAAAAATAAAATGAGAGGAAGTATCCAGCCTAGAGAATCTGAACAAATAATCTACTCCAGTCCAAATTCAAATACAAAGCATATTTCTTGAGATTGCTATCTTTCTTATGTTGGAAGACTAAAGCTAGATTCTGAGCTCTATTTTGAACACAGTTGCTAGGCGTGGCATTGAGTTGCCATACCTGAGAGACACCTTTGTTCCTTCACTTGGTTTCCCCTTTACCCAAAGGAGTCAAGTAATAACAATCATGTAAGGTGGTGTTAAAAGCTTTGGAAGAAAGTACTGATTTGTTTTTCTAAGACCTGCCGAGCGGGCGCAAAAGAACCAGCGGGTAGGCAAGTGTAGGAGCAAAACTGCAAGTTTATTTTTGGTCACCTAAGGTGTGGGGAAGAAGTCTGTCGGCCTCCGGCAAAGGAGGCCAGCACAGTCCCCCCGTGGGGCTCTCGGAGGGAGTTCCCACAGTCCTGACATCCCGACAGGAGTGGGGCTGTGAGAAGGCCACGTGGCTCACTGGCTGAGAGCGGCTTTTCTAGGGGTGGGAGGGCAATAGGCGGGGCACGGGCGTGTCCGGGGCGTTCCGCAGGTGCGACCAGGTAAATCTTGGTCTCTTCGGATTGACGTCACCTGGCGCATGCCCAGTTGGTCTGCACCTTCCCGGGTCTCCGGCTGCATTTTCGCGGGCGCGGGAAAAGTTGGGAGGGGGGATGAAGAACCCAGAAGTGCACCATCTTGCCTCCGTTCGTCCAAACAAGTACTGCATACTTCACACTTAGCCTCAGGACCCACAAACTCCACAGATAAAAACACCAGAGCTTTATACTTACGGTCCTTAGTCAATGTGTGAAAACTCCAAAGCCAGCAGAAAGTGAACTAGAAGCTGAGCAATGGTGGCAGCTCCTGTATTGCTCCTAGCATAACAAAGATGAGACAGGCTTGCCATCTCCAGAAGAGGAACAACAAAACATGTGTGTCCTTCAAGCATGCAGGCTCTACCTTTGTTTGATATTTTTTCTGTAGTCTATAAGTATCAACAAGACTTTGCCTCCTGTCAAAAAAAAAAAAAAAATGACTTTTCAGCTTAACCGAAATAAATAGGTATGTTCTGGGGAAAGACAGATCTTTTATTCTTTAAAACATTCTGAAACTTTTTATGATCAAAGTTATTTACATTTATAATGGTAAAATCAAAAAACAGCTTAAAGCTCCAATAGTTAGTAGTTAAATTATAGACAATACTTTTGATGGACTATTATTTTAGACATTTAAGTTTTTATTTATAGAAACTGAAATAATATGGAACAATATAATAGTGAAAAGAGGGAAATGTAAAGTTATATATGAGTATGTTTACAACCTGAGGAAATAAAACTCTTCACAGTGTAAAATATTAGAAATAATGCCAGAATTGCAGTAAAGCTATAGAAACTGCCATGGAAAAGAAGAAAAAAATTATATAGTATAATTTCAAGGCTCAAAGAAAAAGGAATCCTATGGTCACCAACAAAGGATGAAGAATGGAACTCATCACTGCTGTATAATAGAAAAATTTGCTGTTATCAATGGCAGATGAGAGGACAGGATTTTGCAAGCATTTTTATTTCAAGTAACTGGATATGAATTTACCTTTATAGTAATGCAGAAACATGTGCAATAAGTATTATTCTTTGTCTTTTCAAAGCCTAAACATAGAAAAGAAGAAACTTGAAATGTAATGTTTGACTTTGGGATGTGACTCAAGGTGACTATTCTTCCCTCCTTGCTGTTTTTTTTTTTTTTCCAAATTTTCTTTCATTGAGCATTACTTTGATTGTTAGAAATTCTAAAAATCAAAAAGAAATTATATTACTCAACAAAAGAAACAACAAAGTGTTCGGAAAGTCAGAATAGTGACCAAAATCTCTTTACCATTCCTTATCTGTGATAGATAAAGAAAACAGAGGAAACTTTTAGCTTCTGTGAAAGGAAAATATCCTGGGCCCCCAAAATCACTAAGCTAAAGGGAAAAGTCAAGCTGAGAACTGCTTAGGGCAAACCTGCCTCCCATTCTATTCAAAGTCACCCCTCTGCTCTCTGAGATAAATGCCTATCTGATTGCCTCCTTCGGAGAGGCTAATCAGAAACTCAAAAGAATGCAATCATTTGTCTCTTATCTACCTATGACCTGAAAGCCCCCTCCCCGCTTCAAGTTGTCCCACTTTTCCAGACTAAACCAATGTTCATCTTACATGTGTTGATTGATGGCTCATATCTTCCTAAAATGTATAAAACTAAACTGTTCTGACCACCTTGGGCACATGTCATCAGGAACTCCTGAGGCTGTGTCATGGGCGTGTGTCCTCAACCTTGGCAAAATAAGCTTTCTAAATTAACTGACACCTGTCTCAGAATTTGGGGGTTCACATTTTGGTAACCACGGAGGGATTCTGGGTGTAGGTGCCCCTCACCTTTGACAAATCTCCTATGGGTGCTTGGTACCAGCTTGAGCAATCTTTATGGCTCAAACCAATAGAACAATTTGCTGAGGCCTGGAAGCATCTCCTCCAGAGAATCCCTGATCTCCCAAAATTTGGTTGAGAACTAAAGTTTATTTTGCTGTACAACTTTTTTTTTCTTTCTTTTTTTTTTCTTTCTTTTTTTTTTTTTTTTTTTTGGAGTTTTACTTGTTTCCAACACAAGGAAGGCAAGTTTTTCTGCTTCCATGACGATGGTAGGCAGTGTTATATATAAAGTTTTGGTACTGCAAAAGAAATAGCACTCGAATATAAAATTTTCTTTTAATTCTCAGCAAGGCAAGGTACTTCTATAGAAGGGTGCACCCTTACAGATGGAGCAATGGTGAGCGCTCACCTGGACAAGGAAGGGGAAGGGGTTCTTGTCCCTGACGCACGAGGCCCCTGCTCCTGTGTCGTTCCCCTATTGGCTAGGGTTAGACTGCACAAGCTAAACTAATTCTGATTGGCTGGCTAATTTAAAGAGAATGACAGAGTGAATGCTTTGGCGGAGTCAGTGCAGAGCTGGTAGCAGGTAATCGGAATGAGTTAGGGTGGAGCAGGTGATCAGAATGAGTCAGGGTGGAGTACGAAATCAAAAAATGTTGCTTTACGAGGAAGTTAAGTTTAAAAGTAAAAGGCAAAGAATTGAACATACTGACATATTAATTATTTGAAAAGAAATTTGGAACTCGTATCTAACAGCAGGTAACTCCTTTGGGGAGTTTGAGATTCCTTCCAACAGGGAAGAAGAGGTTTTTTTCCCTGCTTCTAGGGTGGTAGAGAGCAGTCGTCAGCTTGAGACCAACTGCTAAATAAGTAAGTGAATTGCGGTCTTGGCTAAAGTTAGTTAAGGTTAACAACCAGCTGGTCTTAATTTCTCCTTACTATTAGAGCACTCAGTAAATATATAAGTTGTGTGATCATTTCTTTTGCTTAACTTTTTTATTTGTTGCTCTTTGTTTCTGTTTTCGTTGTTGTTTTGGTCTTTTTACCACCAGGTTTGATCAGCTCTATCCAACTTGATTAAATCTGAAGGAAGTTCCAAATTATGGGGAAGAGGCCTCTGAAGTGGCTAAATTCCTACCAAAAAAAAAAAAAAATGGTGGTGTGGTCGGGGGAAAAAAATGGCCAGCAAAGGGGGAAAAAAAAGAGGAAAGATTTTTCATTTTGACTACCAAGGGGCTTTATTTAGAAAACAAGGCCACCTTTTTACTAGCCAGACCAAACTGAAAGAGCAATGGCTGTATTTCTGAAATTGCAACAATTTGTCCTGAGGAAAGAGAGAGACCCTCTCATACTGTTTTATATTGTTTTATACTCTACCTGTTTTAAGAAAAAATAAGGAAGAGAAACCAAAGACAGGCAGCCCGGTGCCAGGCCCAAAACCTGGCCTGTGCCTGCCTGGCCTAAACCTAGTAGTTAAAAATCAACTCATAACTTAGAAACCGATGTTATTCATAGATTCCAGACATTGTATGGAAGAACATTGTGAAACTCCTTGCCCTGTTCTGTTTCTCTCAGTGCATGAAACCCCTGTCACGTATCCCCTAGATTGCTCAATCAATCAAGACCCTTTCATATGAAATCTTTAGTGTTGTGAACCCTTAAAAGGGACAGAAATTGTGCACTTGGAGAGCTCGGATTTTAAGGCAGTAGCTTGCCGATGCTCCCAACTGAATGAATCCCTTCCTTCTACAACTCAGTGTCTGAGAGGTTTTGTCTGTGACTCGTCCTGCTATATTTCTTGGTTCCCTGACTGGAAAGCGAGATAACTGATGGATGGACAGCTGAGGCAGCCCCTTAGGTGGCTTAGGCCTGCCCTATGGAGCATTCCTGCAGGGGACTCCGGCCAGCCTGAGTGATGCGATCCAAAGAGCTCTCTGGGTAGGCAGTTGTCCCAGTGGAACACCTCATCAGAGCAGCACGTAGCAGGCCCCCACAGAGGATTAACACAGTGGCTGAACACTGGGAAGGAACTGGCACTTGGAGTCCGAACATCTGAAACTTGGTAAGACTAGTCTTTGGAACTTGCCCCACTCCATCTGAGTGGAAGCATGGCCTGATCACCCACGGTGTGCCTGGATTGGCACTTTTGTTCTGGTTTTGACTGACTGGATTTGATAAGACTAGTGTTTGGAACTTGCCCCCCTCCATCTGAGTGGAAGCGTGGCCTGATCACCCATGGTGTGCCTGGATTGGCACTTTTGTTCTGGTTTTGTCTTGACTTGAATTGCTGGATACTTTGGATTTGGTTTTGACTTGGCTTAAATCTCTTGGTACTCGGATTTTGAATTTTGTGGTATTTTGATTTTTGTTTGATATAAATGATAAAAGTGTGTGTGCCCTCTTTACCCGTTCTTTGTTTTGTGGTGAGTGTGTGTGGTAAGAGCGTGGTAGTTTGTCTTGAAAAAACACGGGTCAGGTGCAAAGTAAGCCCACCCCATTGGGAACTATGTTGAAAAATTTCAAGAAAGGAAAAAAGGGGGAAGGCAGAATTTATATAAAAAGAATGTTATATGGTAAATTCTTGTCCTGAAATAAATTAACTGGTTGTTTTAAAAAAAAATGTTTGTAATAAGTCAAAAAGTTGAGATATGTCAAAAAAATTGTCTGTGGAAATTGTAAAAGAAAAAAGTTATAAAAAAAATTTGTATGCAAAAAATGTTACATAATTTAAAAGTAATAAGGCCTTCTGAGTACTCTTGAAAAAACAGTTTATGTGCAAGGTATAAAAAAGTAAAATATACCTTTAGTAAAAAGATTATAATGAGGCATAAGAATGTGGATTTTTACCTACATTAAAACGTTAAAAAATTATTGTTTTAAAAGTTTAAGCAAGTTTTAAAATGTTAATTGTAAAAAATTGTAAAAAAAATTCTATGTGTGAACATATTAGCTAAAGTTAAAAAGGTATCATCCAGTTTTTCTGTAAACTAGACATTAAAGTAAAAATACAACAGGTTTTCCTTACAGCATCAATCAAAAAATTATGAAAGGTTAAAAAGAGTCTATAAAATCTTACCTGATAGTCAAACATAAAAAATTAAATAAATATGTCTACAAGGATTTATTAAAATTAATAACACACTAATATAAAGGTAAAATTTAGCTTATCTGGTATAAAAATCATACAAGAAGCATTATTAAATAGAAAATGGTATTTAGCTTTTTTTGGTCTAAAAACTAATACAAATAGGTGCTAAAGAAAACATTCATTTTACTAGAAGATCATAGAAGTTAAAGACTTAAACTTTGTCAATTAAGACAGCATACCAAGATGCAAATGCCTGGTTGAAATGGATCAAATGTTCCATCTGCACGTTAAACAAAAGCAATTGTTATGCTTGTGCACATGGCAGGCCAGAGGCCCTGATTGTCCCCCTTCCACTAAGGTGGGTCCTCCAGTCGACCAGGCATGGGCTGCATGGTAGCTCTTTTCCAGGATTCTATAGCCTGGAGTAATAATTCATGCCAAGCTTTCTGCTATATCCCGAAGTCCCTGCGGGTCAGTCCCCGAGGGCCACCCAGCTTCCATCTCCCAACACCAAGTTCACTTTGTGTCTTTCATGGCAAGGAGGAAACTTAGCATTCCTTGGAGACCTGAAGGGATGCAGTGAGCTTAAGAATTTTCAAGAACTTATCAATCAGTCAGTCCTTGTTCATCCCCAAGCAGATGTGTGGTGGTATTGTGGTGGACCTTTACTGGGCACTCTGCCAAATAACTAGAGTGGCACTTGTGCTTTAGTCCATTTGGCTATCCCTTTCACCCTGGAATTTCATCAATCAAAATAATAATAAGAAGAAGAAGACATCGTAAAGTGAGAGAAGACCCTTATAGGTCTTTCAACTCTCACATCTATTTAGATGCAATTAGAACCCCACAAGAAATACCAGATCAATTTAAAACTTGAAATCAAATAGTTACAGGATTTAAGTTAATATTTTGGTAAATGACAGTCAAAAAAATTATAGATTAGATAAACTACATCTATTACAACCAACAGCAACAAGTTTTTCATGAGTTAAAAAAAAAAAAACTCATGTTGGCCCCAGTCCTGAGGCTGCCTGACCTGACAAAACTCTTTACACTCTATATGTCAAAAGAAAAAAAAAAGGCAGTTGGAGTTTTAACCCAGACTGTAGGGCCCTGGCCAAGGCCAGTGGCCCATCTCTTGAAACAATAGACCAGGTTTCCAAAGGCTGGCAGCCATGTTCAAGGGCCCTAGCAGCAATGGCCTTGTTAGCATAAGAAGCAGATAAGCTAACTCTTAGGCAAAACCTAAAGTCCCCCCATGCTGTGGTGATTTTAATAAATACCAAAGGACACCATTAGCTAATAAATGCTAGACTAACTAAATACCAAAGCTTGCTCTGTGAAAATCCCCACATAACTATTGAAGTTTGCAGTACCCTAAATCTGCCACCTTGCTCCTGGTATCAGAGAGCCCAGTTAAATATAACTGTATAAAAGTATTGGACTCAGTTTATTCTAGTGGGCCCAGCCTCCGAGACCATCCTTAAACATCAGTAGACCGGGAGCTGTACATGGATGGGAGCAGTTTCACCAATCCCTGCAAAGTGACTCTGAAAAAGATGACAAGTCCTGCTCCTGTCACACCTGGAAGCAAAAATCACATATTTGGCTTATTTGGTATAAAAATTACACAGGAAGCATTGTCAAATATAAAATGGTGTTTGATTTTCTTTGGGCTATATTTGTATAAATATGTTATTGGTACCTCTTCTAAAATTATGAGAAATTCCTATAATATTGATGTGACTTAATGTATGTTATCTGTAATAATTATAATTGTTACGTTAAATTATTGTGTGTCATACAGGTAACAAATTTCCTTGTCAATTGTGTCTTTGAGAATGGCTATCCTGAAACTTTTTGCCATCCATGGACAATGACTGTCTTGTTTTGGTCCTCTTTAGAAGGTGGTTTTATAGTCCTGTGTAAACTCTAACAGGTGCTCTTGAATGCAGGTTTCTGATAATTTTGAAGATTGTGACATCAGAATAGAGGAAAAACTTTCAGTACTCATTAGAGCTAAAATGTTCATGAATATCAAGAAGAACAGGAATTAACTTCATGGATTAAACTAATAGAAGACTGAAGTAATCTTTTTAAGTTTTGTTTAAAACATTGCTGATCCTTTGTTTTGCTTTTCAGAGTCAACAACTTTAAGTTATTTACAAATTTTAACAATTGAGTAAAGTATACTCCTATGAACGAAATTTGGAGCATATTTATTTATCTCTACCTTATTGCTACAGAATTTGGAAACTATTTGTGAGTATTCTTAACTTGTGACAATATAATTAGTAGCATAAGTGCAATAAGAATCTGTTTTCATTTGTAACAGGACACAGTTGGAGAACTGGTTATTTTACCAAAACTTTTACTGGAATGGTGTGTTTTCCATTTAGGAATCAAACTTACTGAGCCAATAAAACTCCTTGGAAAAACTGTCCACATACCTGTGTCTACACAGTTCCTGTACAGGGTTCCTGACGTGTGGTAAGTAAGGAATGTACTTTCTGACAAGTCCAGGACCCAAGGTTTATCTTGGAACCTCAAGAGGAGAGGAATTCACCCAAATCATAGGTATTTAATGGTATAAATACATGACTGGGTTTGGCTTATTCTTTCTATGGAACAAAGCTCTATCAAGGTCAATGTAAAAGCCTATGTAAGCCAGGCATGGTGGCTCATGCCCTTAATCCCAGCACTTTGGGAGGGTGAAGTGGGTGGATCACTTGAGGTCAGGAGTTCAACACCAGCCTGGCCAACATGGTAAAACCCCGTCTTTACTAAAAATACCCAAAAAATTAGCCAGCTGGAATCCCAGCTACTTAGGAGGCTGAGGTAGGAGAATTGCTTGCACCCAGGAAATGGAGGCTGTGTTGAACCAAGATTGCACCACTGCACTCCAGCCTGGGTGACAATGTGAGACTCCATCTCAAAAGAAAAAAAAAAAACAGTATGTAAAAATTAATTATTCTTGCTGCACTGTATACAAATAATTAGGCCAAATATAATAAAGCAAACTAGTCCTACTATGGTTTGTCTTTAGTAAAAATTGGAAAGTGGAGAGAGAAAAATTAGTTTTCAAAAACTGTAGTACACCTGTTGTTAGATTCTAGTCTTGCCTAATGTTTTTCAATTTTTATTATCTTCTACAGTTTGGATCAAATTCTATTTTTTCTTGGCTAGAAGACTTTAAAATAATGTTTTCATTTTTTTCCTTTTT
This sequence comes from Piliocolobus tephrosceles, assembly GCF_002776525.5. Lineage (NCBI taxonomy): Eukaryota > Metazoa > Chordata > Mammalia > Primates > Cercopithecidae > Piliocolobus > Piliocolobus tephrosceles. The sequence continues at coordinate 4,766,559 of NC_045438.1, read as the reverse complement.
TCCCATTTTTCCTAATTCAGAGTCATTGAAAACTAAGCTGTGCTTTCATAAAGCCCTGCGAACTGAAGCTAGACAGCTTAAACTTCAGAAGAAAATAACAGCAAACTATTTACATACATAAGCCACTTTCATATCTGCCTACTGATGTATGGGCTTCAGAGTAATGTGGCCTATATTGATTTTCCAGGATGTTCTTTGTTTGTTGTTGTTTTTCTCCCTTCCTCCCCCTATTTTCTTTTTGTAGTACATGACACTTCACAACCTTCTAAAAATGAGCTTTCCTAATATCTCGAGACCCACCTGACTAAGAATAAACCATCCTAACCATGAGAGATCAGATGAAAACTGAGACCAGAGACTCATTTTCTTCTAAAATGTTTTCTCCAAAAGATTTTAAAAATTAAAAGGAAGGAAATGTGAAAGGAAAATATCTTGTGGGACTGAATATCTTAGTGATTTGGCCCCCGACATCACTAAGCTAAAGGGAAAAGTCAAGATGGGAACTGCTTAGGGCAAACCTGCCTCCAATTCTATTCAAAATCACCCCTCTGTTCATTGAAATAAATGTATATCTGATTGCTTTCTTTGGAGAGGCTAACAAGAAACTCTAAAGAATGCAACCATTTGTCTCTTATCTACCTTTGACCTGGAAGTCCCCTCCCCACCTTTCCAGACCAAATCAATGTTCATCGTACTTATGTTGATTGATGTCTCATATCTCCCTAAAATATATAAAACCAAAACTGCTCTGACCACCACTCAGGACTTCCTGAGGCTGTGCCACAGGCATGTGTTCTCAACCTTGGCAAAATAAACTTTCTAAATTAACTGAGACCTGTCTCAGATTTTCAGAGTTCACATTTCAAATGACAGTTATAGCAGAGAGGCAAAGTTGAAGAGGAGACTGAAGGATCTTTTCAATATTAAGGGTTTCATTAAAGCAAACTGCTGAGGCCTGCTGGCATTAGGAAATAAAGTTCTTCATTTGTGGGTAGAGATCTTCTTTATATAATTTTTTGCATAGAATGCTTTTGAAACCCTAAACAGGTATGCTCAGAGCAACACAAAAAAGCCACATCAAAGGAGTGCCTAGACAAGTGAAGCTTTCTCCTCTGTAGTCAGTGAGGTTTCACATCTGACAACTTTCTCTGAAGTGGCCAGAGGCCCTTTCTATCATTATTAAAAATAGATGAAAATAGTTGACCCATGTTGAGGTTTTGTTTTCTGAATGAGCAATATTTTTGAGTGACAAAGTTGTTTCCCAAATGTTATATTTGGGTGGATCAAGTGATAAATCAGTAAGTTATCTGTGCCTCTAAGTATCTTGCCATTGTACTGCCATTGTTTTATTTAGCAATAAAATGTTACTGAAACAGCAGTAACAAATAGAAAACCTTCCTATTTTCCCTTACTAGTTAATGTGAGATGACAACACCTGCCTGTTTCAGTCCCACAAAAATGGTTTTAATATAGGGTCACACAAAATTCAAAGGTTTTATGGCCCATTATAAAACAGCTCTTTGTCTTTTCCCACTAATTCCCTAGTGTCACATTTAACAAAACAAGGAAACTACAGATAATAGAGGCATTTGCAGATTAGCTTTCAAAACCATAAATAACATAGGGTTTTGCTCACCTACAAATATTAAGACAGCTTATTAATGTTTAATCCCCTTCCTCTTTGTAATTGTTGCTAACATTTTAACCAAAATTGAGAAATTTTTCTCTACTGCCTTCTTACATTGACAGAGTACACATTCGTGAGATTTTATCATCAGATTTTATGGTATAAAGAGACATCACCTGAACACCTACCTACATCTGAGAGCCCCTGTTGTGGAAGATGCATCTGCTTTATGCTTTCTTTATTTTGCTCTCTCAGCAATGGTTTTAATCCTAACTGTCATGGAAGATGTAACTGTGATTCTATGCAGTTGGTGTAATGCTTCAGACTAACGGAGGTACCATCAAGTATTCCTTCTGTCATCAAGAGGCTCTACATTAGCCACAGAAAAATTCAACACCTCCAGGTAACTATATCATGTGGCACTCAAATTATTGCAATCTTATTTCGTGAGACAGTGTGAGGGGCAAGTGTGGGGTTGTTAAATTTATTTTAAATACTCATAACTTAAATGTGCTAGTTATCAAAGTAGGGTAGTTGAACTAGCTATCTGCTTGCTCTGTACTATTGAGATGCATATATGCCTCTGGATGTTTATTTTTAGGAAAACAACAACAAAAGTCAGAATCTACAGTTAATGATATTCTATTTTAATATTTATTCAAAAACATTAAAAACTACGTTGCTGCAAAGTAAAAATGACTCTTGCTTAACAAAAAGTATACTGCTACTTTATGTCCCCAGGATTAAGAATAAATCCTTTCAGGGGAAAATGTAGTTTTGTTTATTCCATGGATGGAAGATGATACTTAGAGCAACATCAGACTACCAAAGCGAACCCAGTATATCAGAAAAATTCACACAAACCCTGTGTATCAGTCAGGTATCAGTGTCTTCGTGGAAACCTATACAGAGGAAATAAATTTTTTTGTTTTGCCAAGTTACCCACAGTTCTCATTCTATGTGCTTTTAATTATGACTTTTATTTTTATGCCCACTTATGCAGACGGCACTGAAAAGAGTGCTATGGATTTGTCTGACTTATATAATATAAATGAACTTTTATTTTTGATCTCCGATATTTTGAAAGTTATCAAGAGACTAGAGTTCTCATCCCAGTTTCCCCCCTAATTACAGATATGACTATCTTAGGCCGGCTGTTAAAAAAATCTTTGGGCAGTACCTTTATGAAGTGAGAAGGTTAGATTAGATAGGTGATCCCAGGCCCCTTCCAGATGGAAAATTCTATGGCTGTCTAATTTTCCCTTTACTATGCACTGCTTCTCCCTTAAAGATCTGAATCCTAAGATAAAGAAATGCCTCTCTGTGAGCCAGGTGCAGAGAGGCAGCAGGTGAGTGTACCTTACCTTCAAACAGAGACACCATCCCTTTAATTTGGTTAAGAAATGTTCATATGGGTGTTCCATAAACACATAGAGTTTAAATATGTAGCATGGTATTTAGATCCTGGCTCAATAAACACAGTTGTCTCGTCTCCATCTGTTTGCTTTCCTCTTCTAACCCTGTAGTGCCTAACACCAGATAGCAAGTCTGACCCCATTAAGTGTAAATTTTCAAGCAAGACACCTGGTTAAAGGGTAAGCTACTTCAATATTTGCCCTGAGGACTTGACATGTTTATTGAAAGCAGAATGTCAACTAATCCTAGTAATGATTACACACTGGTACTTTGTAGCCAATAAGATAAAATTATACCTCTTATTAAATTCAGTTATTGGATGAGTCAGTTTGTCATTGGTTTGGTTTCATTGAACAGCAGCATTGCCACTTCCCTGACTTTAAGTTAGGTAATTATCTCTTGTAAGGACTGTTCACAACAGAAACATAATAAAAGACAGGATTGTTTTGTTAGGGAAAATGAAAGTTCTTTTTGTTGATGAAAGTTCTGACCAATGATACTTCTCTTTTAAAAATACTTAGGTTTTAAGTTACCATATCTCACTTGCATAGGTTTTAAGCAACCATATCTCATTTGCATTTGGTAAATACAATGTACATTCTGTTTATTGGGTTTGAATTTACGGAATCATTCAATATGTTCCAAAACTTCAGTAGAGTGTTGGGTTGCATACTCAATTCCTGCCATCCTAATTCTCAGTGAATAGCTGGCCTCCCATTTTATTGACAAATCATGACAAGACTTGATCTCCCTCAGTCCCTGCTCACTGTGTACAAATCTGTCTCCATCCACTTTTGCAAATTCTTTTCTCCAGAGAGGACATGTCTCTCCTTGTATTCAAGGCCCTTGATTCCATCCTTCACACCTCTCCCCAGACCTTGCTCTCTCACTTTCTGTACCCCCATATATTCAACTGCTCTTTCTTGACTAGTTGCTCTTTACCTGCCTTGGCCTCCAGAGTGCTGAGAGCTACCACACCTGACTTTTTTCTTTTGTCACTCATGCATTTGGCATCATATCTAAGCTAGCTTTACCTAATTCAAGTTCATGAAAATGTAATGCCTATATTTTATTCTAAGAGTTTTATAGTTTGAGCTTGTATATTTTGGTCTATGATCCATTTTGAAATAATTTTTGTGTATGTCATAAGAAAGGAATTCAGCTTCATTCTTTTGTTTCCTCTGTCCTGTTCTGTTGCTATGCACTAACTCGGACTTTAGTCTCAAGCCATGATGAACTGCTTGACTGTGTTGAGTGAAATACACAATGAACAGCTGATTACATGTGATACCAAATGGACAGTGTGTAGGTGACCCAAGTCACTCCTATTTAGAGGATTGTAGGTTTGGTTCAGTACTTTGTGTCCACATATGTAAAAAATCATTAAGTTTACTTCAGTATTGCCATTCAAATGGATAAGCAAAAGTGATATATTCTCTTTAGAGGTAGAAGACAAATGGGAATGTAGTAATGGTAGCAGTTGGTTAAAATGATTGTACTTCTTTTTGTGGAAGAGAAGAAGCTTCTTCAAATTCTTCGTAAGAAATATATAAACAAGGATTCATTACTGAATGGGGGGATTATGGGTTATTTTATACTCTCTCTATATTTTCCAGAATTTAAAAATTGTTTGGAGAGAACAAATGTTGCTTTGATGATCAGGAAAAAAATCCAGCATTGTTTTACAAACTGCTTCCTGGCTTGGTTCACACAGGTCTGAAACCATCACTTTGTGTGTATGTCAGTTTCATTGTACATTGGATCTATAAGGAGCCAGAAAAGGGTGTGTTCCCTTTACTACTTGCAGGAGGGTCTGCCCAGGATTGAAACCAGAAACAAAGCCTCTCCTGGGGAAGCAAGCAGGAGCTATCCTGTGCCCTACTTCATTTTACTGGCCTTGCTTTTTAAGTAATATTGGAAAAGCTGCCGGTAGCCCCAAGGTTAGCTCTAGGGCAAAAGCATCTCTTTCCACGTAATTGTTCGAGGTCCTGCTTAAGCCATGGAAATGGAAAAATGGGTCTGGCGGAAATTTTTCCCTTTGTCAGCTCTGCAAACCCAACTGAAAAGTTGAAAGTCAGCAGGAGTCTTCCTCATTGTTATGTGGTACCATACGTCTGTTTTCTTCAGCTAAAGGATGTTATAGCAGTAAGGCTAAAAATATATGCACTGGGGTAAGATAAACCTGGGTTAGTAGCCCAACTTTTCCACTAGAAAAGGATATACTTGGACAGTTTATTCCACCTTCTTGAGCCTTAGTTTCCCTCTCTGAAAATGGAATAATTATGCTTATGCCTAGGGCTTTTTGAAAATTAAATATAGTAAATATTTCTAAAATTGTAGCCATTTTAATTAATAATCAAATGTAATCTCTATTGACCCTGACCAAAAAAAAAAAAAAAAAAAAGGAGGAAAGAAAAATGCTTTCTATGCTTAATAATGGCCATTTAAGAATATGAAGTCTATTTAAGCCAGTCTGTATACTTTATAAATAGAAATCCAGACAAACTGAAGCTTTGACATCATCCCTTGCCCATTCCCAAAATAAATTGCCCATTCTGATCCATGTCATCTCTGAGACTTATTGCATAGTTAGTAATCATTTTTTGTGTATAGTCATTCAGATATAAGTGGAAATATAATACCCAGTTCTTTTTTGGGAATCTCAACAGTCCAAGACATAAAGATATATGTCTAGAGACATTTCTGACTTTATATAAAAGATAAGCCTAAAAAAGACATTTCAGAGTGGAGTGTAAAGAACACTGAGTCTTCAGCAAATTATTTAACTTTTTTTGGGCCTGAAATTCTTTATTCCTGAAATGGGAGATTTAGATTAGATAATCCCTAAAATCTCTGCTTTTCTAAAGCTCTGTGATTGGTGTCTAGATCTTGAGCCTCTTTTGAAAAACATTAATTACAGGCCAAATGCAATAGAAAATGCTTTAGAAAATGGTGTAGCTAAGGAAGAAAGGGGTTTGCAGTTCAACAGACCTTGCTGAAATTCTGAATTCTTTCACATTCTAGTTCTCCTAGTCTCCTCATCTAGAAGCCAGTGTTGATAATAGTAAACTTGCTGGGTTATTAGGAGATTGGTGATAATACATAAAAAAGCACTTGGCACTCATAGATACTCAACAAATGCAAGAATAAAATCTCTATCATTTTGACACATAGAGTGTAAAGAGTTTTGTCAGGTTAGGTAGCCTCAGGGCTGGGGACGACATGAGTTTTTTAACTCACGAAAAGCTCATTGCTGTTGGTTGTAATAGATGTAGTTTATCTAATTTACATTTTTATTGACTGTCATTTAACAAAATATTAACTTAAATCCTGTAACTATTTGATTTCAAGCTTTAAATTGATCTGGTATTCCTTGCGGGGCTCCAACTGCATCTAAATAGATGTGAGAGTTGAAAGACCTATAAGGGGCTTCTCTTGCTTTACAATGACGTGTTTTTATTTTTTATTTATTTTTTCCTCTGGTTGATGAAATGCCAGGGTGAAAGGGATAGCCAAATGGACTAAAGCACAAGTGCCACTCTAGTTATTTGGCAGAGTGCCCAGTAAAGGTCCACCACAATACCACCACACATCCACTCATGGATGAACAAGGGCTGACTGATTGATGAGCTCTTAAAAATTCTTAAGCTTACTGCATCCCTTCAGGTCTCCAAGGAATGCTAAGTCTTCTCCCTGCCATGAGAGACTCAAAGTGAACTTAGTGTTGGGAGATGGAAGCTGGATGGCCCTCGGGGGCTGACCCACAGGGACTTCAGGATATAGCAGAAAGCTTGGCATGACTTATTACTCCAGGCTGTAGAATCCTGGAAAAGAGCTACCATGCAGCCCATGCCTGGTCGACTGGAGGACCCACCTTAGTGGAAAGGGGACAATCAGGGCCTCTGGCCTGCCACGTGCACAAGCATAACAATTGCTTTTGTTTAACGTGCAGATGGAACATTTGATCCATTTCAACCAGGCATTTGCATCTTGGTATGCTGTCTTAATTGCTAAAGTTTGTTTTAAGTCTTTAACTTCTATGATCCTCTAGCAAAATGAATGTTTCCTTTAGGACCTATCTTTATTAGTTTTAAGACCAAAGAAAGCTAAACACCATTTTACATTTAATAATGCTTCTTGTATGATTTTTATACAAGATAAGCTAAAATTTACCTTTATATTAGTGTGTTATTAATGTTAAACTTAATTTTAATAAAACCTTATAGATATATTTATCCAATATTTTATGTTTGACCATAAGGTAAGATTTTATAGAGTCTGTTAAACCTTTTATAATTTTTGTTAAAGAGCAGGTTGATGCTTTAAGGAAAACCTGTTGCATTTTTACTTTAATGTCCAGTTTACAGAAAAACTGGATGATACCTTTTTAACTTTAGCTAATATGTTTACACACAGAATTTTCTTTACAATTAACATTTTAAAACTTGCTTAAACTTTTCAAACAATAATTTTTTTAACCTTTTAATGTAGGTAAAAATTCACATTCTTATGCCTCCTTATAATATTTTTACCAAAGGTATATTTTAATTTTCTTATACACCTTGCACATAAACTGTTTTTTCAATAGTACTCAGGGGGCCTTATTACTTTTAAATTATACAACACTTTTTGCATAATTTTTTTTATAACTTTTTCTCTTTCACGACTTTTGCAGACAATTTTTCAAGATGTCTTAACTTTCTGGCTTATTACAAACATTTTTTTTTAACAACCAGTTAATTTATTTCAGGACAAGAATTTACCATATAATATTCTTTTGATATAAATTCTGCCTCCCCTCCTTTTTTCTTTTCTTGAAATTTTTTAACATAGTTCCTAGTGGGGTGGGCTTATTTGTGCCTGACCCATGCAAGACAAAACACCACACACCACACGCACATCACAAAACACAAAACAGGTAAAAAGGTCACACACACACTTCTGCAGTTTACACCAAACCAAAATCAGAGTATCCAGAAATCTAAGCCAGGTCAAAACCAAAACCAAAGTATCAAGCAATCCAAGTCAAGTCAAAAACAAAAGCCAAAGTGCCAGTACAGGCACACCGTGGGTGATCACGCCATGCTTCCACTCAAATGGAGTAGGCAAGTTCCTAAGACCAGTCCCATCAAGCAATTTAAACCAAGTCAAAACCAAAACCAAAACCAAAACCAAAGTGCTGATAAAGGCACACCATGGGTGATCAGGCCACGCTTCCACACAAATGGAGTGGGCAAGTTCCCAAGACCGGTCCTGTCAAGCAATTTAAACCAAGTCAAAACCAAAACCAACACCAAAGTGCTGATAAAGGCACACTGCGGGTGATCAGGCCACACTTCCACTCAAATGGAGTGGGCAAGTTCCAAAGACTAGTTTTTCCAGGTTTCAGATGTCTGGAATCCAAGTGCCAGTTCCTTCCCAATGTTCAGCCACTGTGTTAATCCTCCACGGGGGCCTGCTACGTGCTGCTCTGGTGAGGCATTCCACCGGGGCAATTGCCTACCCGGGAGTGCTCTTTGGATCTTGTTACTCAGGCTGGCGGGAGTCCCCCGCAGGGATGCTCCACAGGGCAGGCCTAAGCCGCCTAAGGGACTGCCTCAGCTGTCCATCCGTCAGTTACTTCACTTCCCAGTCAGGGAACCAAGAAATGTAGCAGGACGAGCTGCAGACAAAACCTCTCAGACACCCAGTTGTAGAAGGAAGGGCTTCATTCAGTTGGGAGCATCGGCAAGCTACTGCCTGAAAATCCGAGCTCTCCAAGTGCACAATTTCTGTCCCCTTTAAGGGCTCACAGCACTAAAGATTTCATATGAAAGGGTCGTGATTTATTGAGCAATCTAGGGGATACGTGACAGGGGTTTCATGCACTGAGAGAAACAGAACAGGGCAAGGAGTTTCACAGTGTTCTTCTATACAATGTCTGGAATCTATGAATAACATCGGTTTCTAAGTTATGAGTTGATTTTTAACTACTAGGTTTAGGCCAGGCAGGCACAGGCCAGGTTTTGGGCCTGGTGCTGGGCTGCCTGTCTTTGGTTTCACTTCCTTGTTTTTTCTTACAACAGGTACTGACTACAAAACAATATAAAACAATATGAGAGGATCTGTCTCTTTCCTCAGTGTGAGCCACCGTGCTCAGCCTATTTTCAATTGTAATTAATCCCACCAGATAATCGTACAAAGATTACTTTCTCCAATGTTGTATTGACTCACATTCAAACTCTAACAGCAGTGCTGTGGGTCCCTGTTGATGGGCAGTCATCAGCATCTATGTACAGTCTTTACTTTTTGCCAATCCGACGGGTGAAAATAATGGTATCTCATTAATTCATTTTTTACTTTCCTGACCACTAGTAAGATTGAACAGGTTTTTACATATTTTTTAGGCTTTGCATCTCCTCTTCTGTTAATTACCTATTCATACTTTGCCCATTAAGCAATCGAGCTCTCGTCTTTTCTAAAGATCAATTTGTAAGGTTTATTTTATAGTAGGGATATTATCTCTATTTTGTCAGATATATTAGTAGCATTTTATCCCAAAATATTTTCCTTTTGACTTGCATTATGATGTCTTTCATCTTACAGAAAAAGTTATCCTGGCCAGGTGCAGTGTCTCACACCTGTAATCCCAGCACTTTGGGAGGCCAAAGCAGTTAGATCACCTGAGGTCAGGAGTTTAAGACCAGCCTGCTTAACATGGTGTAACCCCATCTCTACTAAAAATACAAAAAATTAGTCAGGCATGGTGGCGGGCGTCTGTAATCCCAGCGACTTGGGAGGCTGAGGCAAGAGAATCGCTTGAACCCGGGAGGTGGAGGTTGCAATGAGCCAAGATCACACCACTGCACTCCCGCCTGGGCGACAAGAGAGAAACTCCATCTCAAAAAAAAAAAAAAAGTTATCCTGTAGCAGGATGAGCCGCAGACAAAACTCCTCAGACACCGAGTTAAAGAAGAAAGGGATTTATTCGGCCGGGCACATTGGCAAGACTCCTGTCTCAAGAGCCCAGCTCCCTGAGTGAGCCATTCCTGTCCCTTTTAAGGGCTCACAACTCTAAGGGGGTCCGCGTGAGAGGGTCGTGATCGATTGAGCAAGCAGGGGGTACGTGACTGGGGGCTGCATGCACCGGTAATCAGATCAGAACAGAACAGGACAGGGATTTTTACAATGCTTTTCCATACAATGTCTGGAATCTATAGATAGCATAACCGGTTAGGTCAGGAGTCGATCTTTAACTACCAGGCCCAGGGCACAGGTGCCGGGCTGTCGGCCTATGGATTTCATTTCTGCCTTTTAGTTTTTACTTCTTTCTTTGGAGGCAGAAATTGGGCATAAGACAATATGAGGGGTGGTCTCCTCCCTTAATCCTTCAAATAATCAAATTAGTCAATCTTTTATATACAGAGCATACACTATAAATACATAGATACATACAGTAATATATATTTGTATGTGCATATACATCTAGTGTGTATTTATGTATGTTTATTTAGATCTGAGTTTCTAACCTATCTCATTTTCCTTCTCTCTGAATAACTTCTTTTAACATTCCTTGTAAGGCAAATCTACTGAAAACAAACACCCTCAATTTTTGTCTAAGTTTTCTTTTTCCTTCACTTTTGAAGTATAATTTTGCAGGGTACAGAGTTCTAGGTTGGTGGAATATATATACACACACTGAATGTATATACATATACATATGTATCAACGTGTATATATAAGAATATATGTATATATATATATGACCAATGTTTCAGTATTCTATGTTACTTATAAGTTATCGATGCAACTTATATCAATTACTCAATTAAGTAACCTGATTTCATATTATTCCAGGTCTTAAAGTTAATTAAAGATTTTGGAAATTCTGTTTAAGATGATACATTACAGATCATAATTAATGTTGATATAAAAAGTTTATCAGAATTTATATAGTTCTAAACTGTTGAGTTTATAATTTTATATTTTTCCTAATTGAAAACATTATATGGGAGCAAATGTATCTGATCGGTAACTCAGTGCAAAAATTCAGGAAGTTTATACTGACTAGTTTATTTATGTGAAGATAAATCCAGGGAATGAACTTAGACATTTTTTAAAAAACCCAAACTATCAAGCCAGTGTGATTTACCTAAGGATTTTGGATTGTTAAATAAAAATGCTTGTGACCTAGTAGTTTTTCTCAAAATGGGATTTCACCCCCTAAAAAACTAGTACATATTAATAGTTTCTTATTATCTGGGAGTTCTAGGAATATTAGATGTATATAATACTTTTTAGCCTCTAAAGCCAATAAGAATAAAGTTCCTTTTACTGAAGACACTTTATAATCTAAATCAGGTGTTGGCAAACTTTTTATGGGTACAACCCAATATATATATATTTTAGACTTTGTGGGCCTTGAGTTCTCTGTTGTTACTACTCAACTCTGCCATAAACCACTGTATTCATAAATGAAGGGATGTGGCTGTTTTCCAATAAAACTTTACAAAAACAGATACCTTATAACCACATTACCAATAGTATATATACAGCAGTTCCTTTTACCTAGCACATCAAGTCTGGCTATCAACAAAAAATTGCAAGGCATACTAACAGCCAAAATATACAGTTTGAAAAAGAGCATGAATCAGAATCAGACCCAGATATGGCACAGATGTTGAAATTATAAGACCAGGAATTTAAAACAACTGTGATTAATATCTTAAGGACTCTCATGGATAAAGTAGACAGCATGCAAAAATAGATAGGCAATATAAGCAGAGATGGAAACGCTAAGAAAGAATAAAAAAGAAATGTTAGAGATCAAAATTACTGTAGCAGAAATGAAGAATGCCTTTGATGGGCTCATTAGTAGACTGCACATGGTTGAGGAAAAATATCTCTGAGCTTGAAGGTATACCACTAGAGATTCCAAAACAGAAAAGCCAACACAGAAAAGATTGAGGAGGAAAATAAACAGGATATCTAAGAACTGTTGGGACAACTAAAAATTGTGTAACTAGGTTAAATAGAGATTCCAGAAAAAGAAGAAAGAGAAAAAGAAAAAAAAAATTTGAAGCAATAACAACTGAGAATTTCCCCCAAAGTAATATCAGATGCCAAACTACAGGGTCAGGAGGCTCATAGAATACCAAGCAGGATAAATGCCCCCAAAACTAAACCTAGGCATATAATATTCAAACTTCAAAAAGTCAAAGATAAGGAAAATGTCTTGAAAGAAGTCAGAGAGAAAAAACACCTATGAAGGAGCAAATATAAGAATTACATCCAGCTTCTCAGAAACGATGCAAACAAGAAAAGAGTAGCGTGAAATATATTAGTGTTGAAAGGAAAAATCCCACTGATCTAGAACTCTGTACCCTGCAAAATTATGCTTCAAAAGTGAAGGAAAAAAACTTTCTCAGACAGACAGAAATTGAGGGTGTTTGTTGTCAGCAGATTTGCTTTATAAGAAATGTGAAAAAGAAGTTCTTCAGACACAAGGCAAATGAGATAGGTTAGAAGCTCAGATCTAAATAAAGAAACAAAGAGCAATAAAGAATACATAAGTGAAGGTAAAATAAATGAATTTATTTTTTTAATTCTTAATTGATCTAACAGGTAACAGTGGGTTCAAAATGGTAACTTCAACAATGTATTCAATTATATGAGCATATATATTTGATTATGTATGCATAGATATTATATGTGTATGTATGCATATGTATAAGTGAAATGAATGATAGGAATTATAAAAGGAAACAGGAAGAAGGAATTAGGATTATTTTGTTATTACAAGGTACTTGTACTACCCATGAAGAAGTATAGTGTTATTTGAAAGTGGACCTGGATTATTTATAAATATATATTGCAAACTCTAGGGCAACCACTAAAAACAGTAAAAAAAAAAAAAAAAAAAAAAAAGAGGTATGACTGGTATGCTAAGAGAGTATATGGAATCATATAAAAGGCTCGGTTTAAACCATAAGAGACAGAAAAAAGGTGGAAGACACAAATACAAACAAAAAACAAGTACAGCAAATAGACAAAAGGAACACATACAGTAAATATTAATTCAGCTATATCAGTAATCACTTTAAACATGAATGGTCTAAATATAGTAATTAAAAATCAGATAATTTGTTCCTCAGTTGGGTCAGTTAAAAAAAAACAGAGATTGTCAAAGTGAATCTAAAAACAAGATCCAATGATATGCTTTCCATAAGACCCCCACTTTAAATGTAAATATACATAAATTAAAAGCAAAAAGATGGATAAAGATATACCAGGCTAACACTAACCAAAGAAAGCAAGAGTAGCTATATTCATTTCAGACAGAGGAGACTTCTGAGCAAGGAAACTTGTCAGTAATAAAGAGACGCACTGTGTAATGATACGATCAATTCTTCAAGAAGATAGAAAAATCCTTATCATGTAGGTAACAGCAGAATTGTTTTGTTGTTTGAGGAGAGGAGAGGGAATAACAAAGAGGACTTTGTCTTGCAACTTGGACACCAGTTTAGCCACAGTAGAAGAGAGCACTAGGTAGAGTCATGGGGCCCCATTCTAGGTCCTAGCTCCCAGATGACAGTTCCAGATATACCCTGGGCCAGAGGGAACCTGCTTCCTAGAAGGAAAGGATCCAGTGCTGGCAGAATTTATTACCTGTTGCCTAAAGAGCCCGTGGGGCCTGAGTCAATTAAATTTATTTATTTATTTATTTTTTATTTTTTTGAGACGGAGTCTCGCTCTGTCGCCCGGGCTGGAGTGCAGTGGCCGGATCTCAGCTCACTGCAAGCTCCGCCTCCCGGGTTCCCACCATTCTCCTGCCTCAGCCTCCCGAGTAGCTGGGACTACAGGCGCCCGCCACCTCGCCCAGCTAGTTTTTGTATTTTTTAGTAGAGACGGGGTTTCACCGTGTTAGCCAGGATGGTCTCGATCTCCTGACCTCGTGATCCGCCCGTCTCGGCCTCCCAAAGTGCTGGGATTACAGGCTTGAGCCACCGCACCCGGCCAAATTTATTTCCTTTATAAATTACCCAGTCTCAGGTACCTCTTTATTAGCAGTGTGAGAACAGACTAATAGAGTAAATTGCACTGAGTGTAGGGTGCTGCTATAAAGATACCCAAAAATGTGAAAGTGACTTTGGAACAGGGTAACAGATGAGGATGGAACATTTTGGAGGGCTCAGAAGAGGACAGGAAGATGTGGGAAAATTTGGAACTTCCCAGAGGCCTGTTGAATGGCTTTGACCCAAATGCTGATAGTGATATGGATAATAAAGTTCAGGCTGAGGTGGTCTCAGATGGAGATCAGGAGTTTGTTGGGAGCTGGAATAAAGGTCACTCTTGCTATGCAAAGAGTGACATGCGGCATTTCGCCCCTGCCATAAATCTGTGGAACTATGAACTTGAGAAACATGATTTAGGGTATCTGGTAGAAGAAATTTCTAAGTGGCAAAGTGTTCAAGAGGAAGCTGAGCCTAAAAGTTTGAAACGTTTGCAGTCCGACAACGCAGTAGAAGAGAAAAATCCATTTTCTGGGGAGAAATTCAAGCTGGCTGCAGAAATTTGCATAAGTAACTAGGAGCCAAATGCTAATCACCAAGACAAGGTGGGGGGTGGAAATGTCTCCAGGGCATGTCAGAGAGCTTCACAGCAGCCCTTCCCATCACAGGCCAGGAGGCTTGGGAGGGAAAAATAGTTTCCTAGTCCTGGTCCAGGTCCAGGGCCACTCTGCTGTGGGCAACCTCCGGACTTGGTGCTCCATGTCTCAGCCGTTCCAGCCCATGGCTAAAAGGGTCCAAGGTAAGAGGCTGTTACTTCAAAGGGTGCAAGCCCTAAGCCTTGGCAGCTTCGACGTGGTGTTGGTCCTACAGTGTGCAGAAAACAAGAACTGAGGTTTGGGGACCTCAGCCTAGATTTTAGAGGACATATGGAAATGCCCGAATGTCCAGGCAGAGGTGTGCTGCAGGGGTGGGGCCCTCATGGAGAACCTTTGCTAGGGCAGTGTGAAAGGGAAATGTGGGGTTGGAGTACCCATACAGAGTTCCCACTGGGCACTGTCTGGTGGACATGTGAGAAGAGGGCCATCGTCCTCCAGACCACAGAATGGTGGATCCACTGACAGCTTGTACCATGCACCTGGAAAAGCTGCAGACACTCAACACCAGTCCGTGAGAGCAGCCAGGAGCAGGGCTGTACCCTGCAAAGCCACAGAGGCGGAGCTGCCCAAGTCCATGGGAGCCAACCTCTCGCATCAGTGTGGCCTGGATGTGAGACATGGAGTCAAAGGAGATCATTTTGGAACTTTAAGGTTTAACGACTGTCCTATTGGATTTCAGTCTTGCATGGGGCCTGTAGCCCCTTTGTTTTGGTCAATTTCTCCCATTTGGAATGCCTGTACCCCTGTACCCCTATTGTATCTAGGAAGTAATTAACTTGCTTTTGATCTTACAGGCTCAGGGGCCTTGTCTCAGATGAGACTTGCGGCTGTGGACTTTTGAGTTAAAGCTGAAATGAGTTAAGACTTTGGGGGGCTGTTGGGAAGGCATGATTGGTTTTGAAATGTGAGGACATGAGACTTGAGAGGGGCTGGGGTGGAATGATATGGTTTGGCTGTGTACCCACCCAAATCTCACCTTGAACTGTAATAATCCTCATGTGTCAAGAGCAGGGCTGGGTGGAAATAATTGAACTATGGGAATGATTTCCCCCATAATGTTCTTTCGGTAGCGATTAAGTCTCACAAGATCGATGGTTTTATAAATGCGAGTTCCCTGGTGCAAGCTCTCTTGCCTGCCACCATTTAAGACATGACTTTGCTCCTCATTCACCTTGTGCCATAATTATGAGGCCTCCCCAGCCATGTGGAACTGTGAGTCAACTAAACCTCTTTCCTTTATAAATTACCCAGTCTCAGGTATGTCTTTATTAGCAATGAGAGAACAGACTGATACAACTACCAAAGGCACAGTCTGTGAAAAAAAAAATTGATAAGTTTGACTCTATTAAAATTTAAACTTCGGGTCTGCAAAAGATACTATCAAGAGAATGGGAAGACCAGCCACAGACTGGGACAAAATACTTGCAAAGGATATCTGATAAAGGACTGTTATCCAAAATGTACAAAGAACTCTAAAAACTCAACAATAAGAAAACAAACAACCTCATTTTAAAACGGAGTCTTAACAGAACTGAACAGACACCTCATTAAAGAAGATGGACAGATGGCAAATAAGCATACAGAAAGATGCCAACGTCGTAAGTCATTAGGGAATTGCAAATTCAAACGATGAAATACTGCTATACACCTATTAGAACAGCCAAAATGCAAAACACTAACAACCGAAATCCAAAACACTAACAATACAAAATGCTGGCAAAGATGTGGAACAATATGAACTCATTCATTGCTGGTGGAAATGCAAAACAGTATAGACTCTTTGGAAGACATTTTGGCAGTTTCTTGCAAAACTGAACATACCCTTGCTGTATGATTCAGCAATTATGACCCTTGGCATTTTTTTTTCTTTTTTTTTTTTTTTCAGAGATGGGGTCTCACTCTGTCACCGAGGCAGTAGTCCAGTGGTGCGATCTCAGCTCACTGTAACCTCAACCTCCTGGGCTCAAGTGATCCTCCCACCTCAGCCTCCCAAGTAGCTGGGACCACCAGCACCCACAACCATACCCAGCTAATTTTTTGTATTTTTGGTAGAGATAGGTTTTCACCATGTTGCCCAGGCTGGTCCCAAATTCCTGAGCTCAAGCGCTCAGTCTGCTTTGGCCTCCCAAAGTGCTGGGATTATAGGAGTCAGCCACTGTACCTGGCCTTCTCCTTGGTACTTATCCAAATGAGTTGAAAACATGTATCTACACAAAACCTGCACACTGATATTTATAGCAGTTTTATTTATAATTGCTAAAACTTGGAAGCCACCAAGTTGTCCTTCAGTAGGTGAACAGATAAGTTCTATGGTACATCCAGCAATGGAATATTATTCAGCACTAAAAAGAAATGAGGTATTAAATCACGCAAAGACATGGACAAGCTTAAATGCATATTAGTAAGTGGAATAAGGCAGTAAGAAAAGGCTATATACTGTGTGATTCTAACTGTGTAACATTCTGGAAAAAGGTAAAACTATGGAGACAGTAAAAGTAGCAGTGGTTGTGAAGATTTAGTCAAGATAATGTAAAGCATTTTGTAAACTGAAAAGTAAATGAAATACCGTCCCCATAATGTTTTGGGACTTAAGGGTCTGAGGCTGGATAACTCTTTCTGTATTTTTCCGTACTTTGTAAAATGTTGGGGTGGAAGGTTAAATGGTATTTAAGAAATCCAAACATTATATTCAGAACCCCTAAGTTCCTAAATGTGCCACATTTACTGCTTTTTTGAAATGACAAAAGAAGAAAATCTTTAGGAGAGAGAGGACTCCATAAACTTCAGATTCCAAGTGTGTTCAGAGCAAGACATCCAGTGTGGCTTTCCTGTTATTCCAGAATTATAGTCGAGAACAAAAGGCACCGAGTCCACCTCCTTCTGAGTACAGTGAAGAAGCCTGAAGCTGACAGCAACCACCAGATGCAAAGCAGGTTCACTGTGCACTGGTTACCGGTTCAGCCCACTGCATTTTGGACTGCACTTTTCCTATATTCAGCGTCCAGTGACACAGAACACTCACACACAAGTTACATGAAGTGAGTTTATTACTTACAGACAGGCAGCAAGGGACAAGAGAAGCATAAGTCATAATGACCATATCTCCCAAGGCCGAGGAAAACGGCTTAGGGAGGATGGCGTCTCACTGGGTCGTGCACTGCTTGCACCACAACTAAGGGACCCCAGAAAGCAGTTTGCTCTCAGTTTTTACCACGGGGCAATGGAATGTGCTGGGCTAGTACTAGTTGAAGGACATCCTATTTCTAGAAGAGACTGGAACAGAGCCTAGGCTGCTCTGGTCAGTTCCTCCTTGTCTACAGTATATTGCATTCCAACATTCTACGGTTATTCTCGAGAACTACAAGTGAGAAAAGGGGAAGAAACTGTGTTGGTTCAAGGCCACCCAGAGAACTGTTCTGTATGAGACACCGCCATCCCTAGCCTACTAACAGCTGACAAAGAAGAAACGTGGTACCACCGCCCCACCACTCTTTAGGAGGTTGAACATCCTGGGAGCCAGGGGACCTGCTACTAGGAGGAAACTCTAGGAGGAAAACAAGCAAAGAAATGGCTTGGGAGAGATGCCAGGATCTGCATGTTGGTGTGTCAGATGGACATGTGGCCAGAATCCTTTTGCTTGTTTGCAATTCAAAGAAATACAGGGGCCGGGCGTGGTGGCTCATGCCTATAATCCCAGTACTTTGGGAGGCCAAGGCAGGTGGATTACCTGAGGTCAGGAGTTCATAGACCAACATAGTGAAATCCCGTCTCTACTAAAAATACAAAAAATTAGCTGGGCGTGGTGGCAGGCACCTGTAATCCCAGCTACTCGGGAGGCTGAGGCAGGAGAATCGCTTGAACCCAGGAGGTGGAGGTTGCAGTAAGCCATGACCGCGGCATTGCACTCCAGCCCGGGAAACAAGAGCGAAACTCTGTCTCGAAAAAATAAAGAAAAAAGAAAAGAAAAAAGAAAAACAGAAGATAGAGCCTGTTTGCGCCTGCACACCTGAGAGCAGGCCACAGGAACACGTGATTGATGTCTTTAATCTTGTCAGAACCGATAGACATTGAGGCAAAGAAGTGAGTACTTTACAGAAATGTGGCAAGGTGTCAGCGTGGGAGGTGGGGTGGGGTCTGCAGAATACATGGCCAAATCTCAATGGGACACCGGTGTCTAGGGAGCTTCCTTAACAAGCATCACGTAGCTGCATAAACTGCAGCAATGGGCAGTTGGGAAGAAGACGGTAGGCTTCCCTGATCGTGGCCTTTTGCCTCTCCTTCTTTGTCCATCATCAGAGGAGCTACTGCAGAGGAGACCAGGAGAGAAACAAGTGTGTGAAGGGTGTGCCTGGTGCCCAGCCCTCAGTTCTTCAGGCTGCACTGCCAAAGGGAGGAAAATTGCACTGCGAAAGGGAGATGGCCATGAGATTCAACTTTTAAAGTAAAATTAAATGAGTCTTAGAAACCAAAATGAGACCAGTTGAAAAAGGGACAATGTTAGAAAAATTAAGTCACATAGCCAAGACGTGAACAGATGTTTCCCAGGCGGAAAAGGAGGCTCTAGCAAACGAAGAGTAGGTAGGTATTTCAAAAATGCAACTGTTTACACACACACGTGTGTAAATATATGTGCATACATGTGCATGTGTAAAGTTGCATTTTTGTAATACCTGCCTAATCTTTATATATGTACTTACAGAAATACAAATAATATAAATATTATTGCACACACACATATATACAATGATAGAGGATGTGGCATGTAGGATGAACCTTGAGAAATGGGTTGGAATGTGGGCAATACCACGTTGGGAATCAGGAATTCAGGAGAAGAGCTTGAACAAAAAGGGCAAAGACAGTACAGACTTGCGCGGGGCAGTACAGAACCATTCTAGAGCACCACTTCCAAGTCCAGATGGACAGAAACATTAGGGTGTTAAAGGGGATGAGAAGGCTTGGATGGGCAGTTTCCCTCAAACAGTGACGGTGATTGAAGTCACCTTAGATGAGAATGACATGGGTAGACGGGTGTTTCAGGTACATGGCTAAAGAGTTTCGCTCCCAGCCTCAGCTGGAGGCTGAATAAAAGCCAGTAGCAGGTCCACTCCACCCTGGTGGATTCCCAGCATCAACACTTACTGGGGGCTGCTTTCCACCCCTAGGTTCTTTCCGGCATTTGTAATTTCCAGTCCACTCAGGACACTTTTACTCCTCAGAAACCGTTTCTGTGGGGGCCGTGAGAGGAGACACTGTAAGATGTCCTGGACCCAAGGGACGCGCGGGTCCCCAGGAAGCGCCCATCGCATGGAAGACCACATGTGCTTTGCTAGGGTTCCGTTCAGAAAGTCCAGGGTCGTTCGCTCATCGCCCTCCACACGACCAGGGGGCGCCCGCGGTCTCCACCCGGCTAGTTCGCAGGCGTGCGCCTTCTCTCACTGCGTCGGGCTGGGCCATATTCTCGGACCCAGAAGCCGCGTCAGAATTCCACGCTGGCCAATCAGAACTGTCCATGTACTAGTGGGGGCGGGGTTGCCAAGGGAGGAGGAAGATGGCGGCGGGGGCGAGGTGAGGTGTTGGCAGTGGAAAGGGGTTCGGGCTCGGGGGGCGGGGGGACGCGGAGGGATGGCCCGCGCCGGCCGCAGGGGCGGATAAAAAGCCGTCGCGCCGCGGGAGTGGGCGGGAGGGAGAGGGGGTGCCCGAGGGCCACAAGAGTATGACGGGGCTGTACGAGCTGGTGTGGCGGGTGCTACACGCGCTGCTCTGTCTGCACCGCACGCTCACCTCCTGGCTCCGCGTTCGGTTCGGCACCTGGAACTGGATCTGGCGGCGCTGCTGCCGCGCCGCTTCTGCCGCGGTCCTAGCGCCGCTCGGCTTCACGCTCCGCAAGCCCCCGGCAGTCGGCAGGAACCGCCGTCACCACCGGCACTCGCGCGGGGGGTCGTGCTTGGCCGCCGCCCACCACCGGATGCGCTGGCGCGCGGACGGCCGTTCCTTGGAGAAGCTGCCTGTGCATATGGGCCTGGTGATCACTGAGGTGGAGCAGGAACCCAGCTTCTCGGACATCGCGAGCCTCGTGGTGTGGTGTATGGCCGTGGGCATCTCCTACATCAGCGTCTACGACCACCAAGGTGAGGCCCGGTGCGGTGGTGGGGGGTGGCCGAGGTGTCTTGGACCGCTGGACCATCTGGCCGGTGGTGCCCAGGGCGTGAGTTGCCGCGCCCTCTCTGAAAATCACAGCGCTAGCGCTTTCGAGAAAAGGAGACAAGCTTTATTGAACACCTACTGAGTCGCTGGATTTGACTCGGTCGCTTTTTAACGTTTTAAAAATATCCCTTGGCCGGGCGCGGTGGCTCATGCCTGTAATCCCAGCACTTTGTGAGGCCGAGGCGGGCGGATCACCTGAGGTCGGGAGTTCGAGACCAGCCTGACCAACATGGAGAAACCTCGTCTCTACTAAAAATACAAAATTAGCCGGGCGTGGTGGCACATGCCTGTAATCCCAGCTACTAGGGAGGCTGAGGCAGGAGACTCGCTTGAACCTGGGAGGCGGAGGTTGCGGTGAGCCGAGATCTCGCCATTGCACTCCAGCCTGGGCAACAAGAGCGAAACTCCGTCTCAAAAAAAAAAAAATAATAATAATAATAACAATAAAAATTAAAATGCCCCTTATTCGTTGTAGTAGCTCAGTAATGTAGATGGTATTTGTATATCCTTGTCTCCCAAGAGGGAGCAAGGTTTAAAAACATTAACTGATTTGCCCAAGGCCACAAAGATGGGGCCTTGGGCAATGGGGATATTGGAATTTTAGCCATTCTGTGCTTTTTCACAATCTTTGCCTTCAGTTACACCACAGTGTTTCTTTAAGAGAGCTTCCAGGCGCTGTTCGGAAGTCGCAGTCAGGCTATAGAGGACACAGGCATGGGCTGTGTGATAGGTACTGCAAATGGGAGCGGTTGGGGTCAGGTGGTATTTGAACTGGATTTAATGAAAAATATGTGAGAGATTGGATAGGCAGAAAAGAAAATGGTCCCTTTCTCTGTTGGAAGCCTGGGATGGTTTGTGATCCTTCATCATCCGTGCCTGACACAGTACTTGATAGAATTCTCCTCTCATACGTTTTGATTGAGGGAATGAATTTCATCATAGGGAGTTTTTGTAAGTACAAAAATTCAATACTTATTGGGTAGCTACAAACCTAGAGCACTGTGCTAGGCATATTCCTTGGAATCTTGCATTTAATTCCATGGACTCTCAGGCTTGTTAGGAGGTGGGCACATGCTCACATATTTGACGTGGTTAATAACAATAAGTGTTGAGAGTAAAGTTACTATTGTGAGAAGAGAGGAGAGAAATTATGAATGAAGGAACTTGAGAAGTTCATGCAGTGGAGGTGGGATTTAAGCAGGACCTGGAAGAATAGGTAGGAGATAAGTTGAGGAAGACTCAGGTTTGGGATGTCAGGTTTGGATTTCAATCGGATCTTGAAAGCATTGGAATTTCTTTAAAGATAAAGATGTGAGAAGAATGTTTAGGAGTATTGGTATGAAGGGAAAAAAATGAAAGTTTTATTCTCTGTTCAATAAATTACCTGTGTGCTCTAGAGAAGCATAAATCTTTGTCAGGTAAATTGAAGTGCAGGGTTTTGTCAGAAAGGGTAGGAATAGGTCAGACAGTACCTGTTACAGGGTGATCTCTATTGCCCTATCAGCTTCACTGCAGCCCGCAAGGAGCGTGATGACGCAGTAGCCTGTCATCACCAAATAATGATTTGCCCTGTAGGGTAAAGTTTGATATATTCAGGGACTGACATTTATGCTAAAGAACTTTGCATATGATGTTCTTTATGCTAAAGAACATTGCTAAAGAACTCAGCAGACCAATAGTAGTCATGAGACTGTTAGGAGATGACACAATCCATGCCTAAACCGATACAACCAGTATTGTCTGGTGAAAAAAAAATAAGTGAAGCAAAAGTGGACATCAAAGACATTAAGCAATGTGGTGGATTGATGTATAGCCAGGTGATTTAAAGCAAGTATCTTTTAAAGCAAGTATCTTTATCTTCCAGTACGGAAGGAAAATGTATAGCTAAATTGTTTGACTTGATGACGATGCCTACTAGTACAGACTATAATGTTGCCACATTTCCTTGTTCTGGCAATTCCTGTGTTTAAATTGCTGATGTGATTCACAAGTATCCTGTGTCATAGTTGCTAAAAGAAAAATGATTGCTAATTAAGAGGAAGAAGTAAGCTAAACCAAGTATTGACTGAGAACTGAAAGGCACCCTAAGGAGCATTTTCAGTGAAAAGGCTTACAGAATTTTGTGTCTTAACTGTAAAATAAGTTTTTGTTTGTTTGTTTGCTTTTTAAAGGAATAAGGAATAATATTCCTGAAATAAGAGACCTTCAGTTAGTCCATTCTTGGTTTTGATTCGTTCATGCATTCATTTACAGGTGACAGTGGGGGTCTGTTAAGTACCAGATACTCTTCCAGACATGGGAATGCAGCAGTGTACTCATGGAACTTAGATCTCAGTGGGAGTCTGACAAATAATATGCGTGGGTAAATATGTGGTAATGTAAGTGCAATGAGGAAAAATAAAGCAGGGAAGGGAAGATAGGAATGTTGAAAGTCAGTCGGGTAGGAAGGGGTACAGTTTTACATAGGGAGGCCAAGGAAAGGATCAGTAACTTTGAGTATAGACTTGAAAATATAGGCCCTGTGGATATGTAAGAATTACTCAGAGGGAGTATAGACATATAAGTTTTATTTAGTGTTTCTTTTTCAGTGTTACTTTTTTTGTTGTTTTTTTGAGATGAAGTCTTGCTCTGTCGCCCAGGCTGGAGTGCAGTGGTGCAATCTAGGCTAACTGCAACCTCTGTCTCCCAGATTCAAGCAGCTCTCCTGTCTCAGCCACCCTGAGTAGCTGGGACTACAGGTGCGCACCACCACACCCTGCTAATTTTTGTATCTTTAGTAGAGACAGGGTTTTGCCATATTGGCCAGGCTGGTCTCGGATTCCTGACCTCAGGTGATCTGCCCGCCTCAGCCTCCCAAAGTGCTGGGATTACAGGCGTGAGTCACCGCACCCGGCCATATTCAGTGTTTCTATATACGCGTCTATTTAAGTTTCTTTCTAGATAGATATGTAACATGTAAAAAATCCTGTTGACATAAATGCCACTGGGATACAAGAAGTCCAAGAAATGGTGTCTCTTAAGGAGTTTCCACTCAAGTAATGATGTCCATTAAAAATTAACACAAGCTAGTATAGAAATGCTAAGTGAATGGCAGGGACTTTATTTAAGGAGCAAAAAATGGAAAATTTCCCAGGTTACCCCCATATTTGTCTGGTAAGGAAGGGAGCAACATCTGAGTTGGACCTACTCAAAAAGATAGAATTGGGATTGGCGTGAACAGTGTTCTCTGTGTGTGTGAATGGGGATTTCACTAATGGCAGCATTCCCATTAGACTAGCTTCAGTAATAGCATTGAGTAGAGTGTTGGGAGCAGTGAATATAGTAGGTTGATTTATGTAATGAACAGTTGGGAAATGAGGTAGGATGTAGGCTTGGACAGTTATTCTGGTTATCTGTTGCTTTGTAGAAATCTACCCAAAGTGTAGTGTTTTAAAACAACAATTTATGTATTGACTTAGTTCAGTTGGGCAGTTTTTCCTTTGGGTCACTCATAAGCTTTCATTCAAATAGAGTCTGGGACCTAAAGGTTTCTCCTTATGTCTGGTGCCTGGTTTTCAATGGCTGAAATAGATGGGGCAGGTTTGTCATCTGGCTTCACGTGGTCTGGAGGTTGTGGCTAGCTTGGGCTTTCTCTTTTAATAGTGGCTTCAGGGTAGCCAGTTAGCTAACTTCCCGCAGAACGAATGTTTCCAGAGACTTAGCCAAAGGCTGAAGCTGAGAGATGTCTTAGGACCTAACCTAGGAAATCATGCAGTGTTACTTTTTCTATGTTCTCTTGGTCAGAGAAGTCTCACGTCTGTTCTGCATCAAGAAAGTGGAGAAATGGTCTTCACCTCTCAATGAGAAAATGGCTTGTGTAGAAAGGTTGGGTGAGGATTTGAAGGGGGATTGATGGGCAGCCACTTTGAAGACAAGCTTACCACCTTACATTTTCTCCTGTCCTACACCCCTTTGCCCTCAAATTTGTATTTAAATTCGTTCTAATTATGGTTGGATCTAGATAATAATATTTAATCCTTAGACTAAAATATCTATTTTATTGACCTTGATTTGACTTTACCAGCAAACTGATCTTTTTGTTTTTCATTTACTTGCAATATTTCTTAATTATAATAGAGTCTGCAAGTAATTCTTTCATCTTTCAGAAATTCCAGTTCTCTCAGGACAGTGATCAGGAATTTTTTGAGCTCAGAATTCTAACAAGGTTTTGCTGTTCTGCCTATATGATTATAATTTAAGAAATGACCGTAACTGGGATGGTAGAAGAACCAGGGGTTGGGGTAAATGGATTTTGTTGTTCTAGCCTTAGCAGTGTTGTTTGCCTGTGTCTCACATGTGCGTACACTTGGCTCCAAGTTATCTGGATATGTATTGTTATCTTAAGTGACGGAACTTGTTCTTATTTCCTGGCTTTATTGTGCCTTGCTGGGAACCTTGCTGTTGGTCAGTATTTTTCAAAAGCTGTCTGTGGACCATCTGTGAATTAGTCATTAGGGATGCTTATAAAAAATACAGGTTCAACACATTTAGTAATCAAACTTAATGAGGGAACTGGGACCTGGGCGTCTCTGTTTTTAATCAAGCTACCTATATGATAGGTACACTGCACACTGAAGTTTAACCCTAACGCAGATCAAAGGATACTCTGCTACTTGCCTTACATTAGATTACTTGTATTTCATGTTTCTTTTCATGATTGAGGATAATTTGGGATAGGCCTTAGGATTATTTGCTGTAAATTGGAATGAACCAGGATAAGGCATTGCCTTCTGTGTGAGAATTCAGCAGTAAGACAACAGATTTTTTTTTGTGCTGCTCTTTCTAGTGTTATTTCCTTAGTTTATTTAAATCAAAGCTACGTTTCTTTTGAATTGGTTTTTGGATACAAGTTTCTCACAGTAACATTTTAAAAGTCTGCCCAGTGTATCCCACCTTTTCAACCTATTTCTCAGTGCTTTGCATACCTTTGCATACCTTCCTGGAACTCCCTCTTCTCCTTTTTTCTGGCAAATGGCTATATGCCTACCAAGAGGCTATTGTCAATCTTTTCTGAGTCAATCCTAAATATCACCTTGTATATTTTTGCCTTTCTTGAGTATTCACTCCCTCCTCTATCTGACTGTATCTCTGAATCTCCTCAGAACTTCAAATATCTCTAAAGGTACTTCTGTTCTCCGCTTTGTGTAGTCATATTTATATGTATATGTATATAAATCCATCCTTCTCATTTTTGCTTTTCTTACAGAGTGTATCTTGGTGTTATGCATGTAATGAATAGTTAGTATGTGTTCTTTGAATTCAAAGAAAGGCTGCATTTCCTGTAGATAAGAATAATGAACTGAGCTGCACTTTGTGTTTCCCAACGTAATACCCAGAAGCCTTAAAGTAATGGAGGAAAATGAACACAGTTTACCCTAGTTTACTTAGTTGGCACAGTGACACAGATACTATTGAGAACTATGATTTTCTTAAATTTATTCTCCTTATGTTGAAATACAGAGGTGCTGGAAGTGTTGAAAGTCTAAATATTGTGATTACATTTGACATACTGAATAGTACAACCTAGTGTTTATCTTCCCTCATGTGGAAACTCATGTAAGGGAGCAGTCTGTTCTTAATTTCGACCTTTGTGTAGTTCATGTCTTGTACAGAATTTCACGTTTATCTTAACGTCCTGAAATGTCCTCTTCACCTTTTTCTGGCAAAGGGCTAGCTACCTGTCAAAAGACTGTTGATTCTTGATTCTTTTTTTTTTTTTTTTTTTTTTTTTTGAGATGGAGTCTGGCTCTGTCACCCAGGCTGGAGTACAGTGGCGCGATCTTGGCTCACTGCGACCTCTGCCTCCAGGGTTCAAGCTGTTCTCCTGCCTTGGCCTCCTGAGTATCTGGGATTACAGGCGTACGCTACCATGCCCGCCTAATTTTTCATATTTTTAGTAGAGATGGGGTTTCACCATGTTGGCCAGGCTGGTCTTGAACTCCTGACCTCAAGATGCACCTTCCTCAGCCTCCCAAAGTGCTGGGATTACAGGTGTGAGCCATCGTGCCCAGCTTGTTGATTCTTACAAGTCCATCCGAACTATCATCTCTGAAGTAGCCTCTCTTGACTATTCCATCCCCAGTCTTATTCTGTCTTTGCAAAATTCTATCCCGCTTTTGTTAACTTCTTAAATGACTTTATTCTGTATGTACCCTTTTGTTTAACTATAGTACTGGATCTCTGTATTAAAGTAAACCTTGGCTGAGTGTGGTGGCTCATGCCTTTAATCCCAGCACTTTAGGAGGTTGACATGGCAGGATTGCTTGAGCCCAGGAGTTTAAGACCAGCCTGGGGAATATAGTGAGACCCCATCTCTGAAAAATAAAAATAAAAAATTAGCTAGACTTGGTGCATGCCTGTAATCCCAACTCCTCAGGAGGGAGATGGGAAGATCACTTGAGTCCTGGAGGTTGGGGCTGCAGTGAACCATGGTTGCAGCACTGTACTCTAGCTGGGGTGAAAAAGTGAGACCCTGCCTCAATTAATCAATCAAACCTATATCTTAGTAGTAATAGTTATCCTTTGTTGAACTTTTACTCTGTACTGGATACTATAGAAAAGTGCCTTAAGTCGTTAGCAGTTTTACAGATAAAGAAACTGAGAATTTAAAAGCCAGGTTCCAAATCTAGTAAGGAGCATATCTAGAATTTGAACCAAATTTTTATTCTGGAGCTTTTGTGCTTAACCATTACATTAGTTTGATTTCTACTGGTAAGAGAGTGTGATCACAATAGTCACTTTTAGTACTATTTCTGATGGTTTTGGGTCATCTTAAAGCCTTGGTAAACAGGCACTTATCTGTAGGTCATAGAAATTATTTGTAAAAGATAGTTAAAGACTAATAGAAATTTCTTCATCCCACCAGTATACATGTTCATGCTTTGAGTTATAGGACGCATTTTTTAAAAAAACCAACTAAAAATTTCATGTTATGGTGCTCCAGCTTTGTGTTGAGTTGTTACTTTGTCAGGTGAGCAGATTCTGTAAATATATTCTCATTTTAAAAATGTGGAACCGGATGCCGAAAAAACCCACATGGCCTGTTCATTTTGCATATCTTTTGTGCTGACAAGCTAGGACTTAAATCCAGCCCTCATTTTGTTATACTTTGTCACCATTACACATACCTGTTCTCTTACTACAGCATTGCAGTGTAATTTTCCACAGTATAATTGTTGTTCTGTGAGGTGTCCTGAAGGGCTGTCTCCTGAAATAAAATAGCTTAATGGCCTATATATTTTGTTATGATTTATTTTCTCTTGACTACTACAGTCATGTAAAATTTTAATGGTACATTTTTTTCACTTTAAATTATTGCTCCATAAATATGTGTTTTCTTCTCTGAAGATTGCTCTCTAGTTGTTTTATAATTGGGTTGTTAGAGGTAACTTAGGGGTCTAGTTCAGAAAGAAAAAGAGGTAGGCCAATTTTTTAGAACTGGCATTTATTTATAACCAGTGAAGTGCTTAATAATGAGGAGAGATTGTTTCAGTGCTTATCTCATTTTTTCCCTTGTTTATTCTTGTAAGTACTTGCTATTTCTTAAAAAGTCTGTTTCAGTAGAAGGGAATGAATAATCACAGTAAAAATTCTAGTTTCAGATTTAAAAGAAACAGTAGATGTATTTTAAAAGCCTCATTTTATAGACTTGATTATACATTTCACATACCTTTTAAAATAATCAGTATTTGAGGAATGCAGGTAAGATTTGCTGATGGAATACTTGTCTAATTGAACTCCTTGTTACTTGGTTCCCTTAATTTAAAAAAAGTATGCATGTCATGACTTTATTATTCAGTTAATGTGTAAGACTGAATACACTATGTAACCTAATAGGTAGATTAGGCAAATTCAGTTCTACTCTGCTGTCTTCTAATCCATATGTCTGGCTTCTCCTCCTCTGTTGTACTTCCAAATGTTGTGGTGTCCTAGAGTTTGGAGCTGTATGTATGCCGTTGTCTTTCTGTTACTCACTTTGTTGCAACTACTCAACTCTGCTAGTGTAGCTAAAAAGTGGCCATAAGCAATTGTGGCTGTTTTCCATAGCAGTAGTTTTGACCCCTGTCCTGCAGATGATCTCCCCAAAGCCATGGCTTTAAATGTCATATGTGTGCTGACACACAGGTTTGGGCTGGAAATACAGTACTGATATCTCCCATAATTCCAGACTTCTGTATCTAACTCCTTGCCTAACATTTACTTTTATTAGGTCAGTCCTATGCCTTATATGTCTAAAACAGTACTTTTGAGACCTAATCCTTGTTTTAGTCTCCATCGCAGCCACCCAAGTTTAAATTACCATTGTTCTTTCACCTGGATTACTGTAGTAGCCTCCTAATTGATCTCTAGTTTTCTATCCTGGTCCCTGTATAATCCATTCTTCACCTACCAGAGAGGTGATCTTTTTTTGATGGCATCATTCGGACTGAATAAAACCCTCCAACAACTTCTCGTTGTAGTTGGAATGCTTTCGAAGTTCATTACCAAGGCCCACAGGCCCCTTCATGTTATGGCCACAGCTGACATCTCTGGTCTCCATATGATACTCTTCTTTCCTCGAATGTGGTGAGAAACCTGACTGCTGAGAGAATATGCAATACAGTGATTGCTATAATAGCAATCACCTGGAAGTATTGATTTTTGTATTTTAAGAACTGAAAAAAAAAAAAGCAAAAAACTTTTTGTTTCATACAATTGTTAAAATAATCATGAGACTAGCACCAAGGAAGGATACATATTATGCAAGTAAAAAAAGCAGTATACAAAATTGCATAACACATACACTAGGATTACATATGCATGTGGACAAAGACTAGAAAATATTGAGAAGTAGAAATAGTTGTGTTGCAATGGTAAGGTTAGGACATTCCAGCAGCTATGGGGAAGGTTAGGAAATATTCCCTTATTGTCTAAACATTGAACATCTTATTTTTTAAGGCTAGAATTTAAAACAAATGTTTCTTAGAATATAAAATGAAGTCTTCATTTGGCCCTCGAAATGCATACCTGCTGTTTATTAAGAAATAAAAGCATGGTAGTCTTTCTGAGGTGTAAGTTTGCTAGAATAATTTTCTTCTTTCACGGAAGTTGAAGATTTTGCGGTTTTTCTTTTATGTTTTTCAACTTTTATTGTAGATTCAAGGGATATGTATGCACGTTCCTTACCTTGGAAATTGAAGATTTTCTTGTGTGTGTTTTGTCATAAGTGACTATTTGATATATCTTTTCTTTCTTGTTTTTTAGAGACAGGGTCTTACTTTTTTGCCCAGGCTGGAGTGCAGTGGTACGATCATAGTTAACTGCAGCCTTGAACTCCTGGCCTCAAATGATCCTCCTGCCTAAGTCTCCTGAGTAGGTAGCACTACAGGCACAAGCCACCATGCCTGGCTAATCTTTTTTGTATAAAGACAGCATCTTGCTACATTTCTCAGGCTGGTCTCAAATTCCTGACCTCAAGTGATCCTCCCATCTCAGCCTCCCAAAGTGTTTGGAATTACAGGCATGAGCCACCATGCCCAGCCCATTTAACTTTTTTCTTATATTTCATGCAGTTTACATTTGGGAAATTGAGAGTACATGAAATATAATTTTAAAAAAACAAAACGTAAAGTAAAATTCTTTAAGTCGTTATTGCAAAAACTCATTTTAGATTCCCAAGTCACTCCTAAAGAATTCAAATATCTGTTTGCCCCGTGAAACCTCCTTAAAAGGCTTTTAAAAAAGAGCTCTAGAGTGAGGAGAATCACTGGAACCCGGGAGGTGGAGGTTACAGTGAGCCGAGATCACACCGTTGCACTCCAGCCTGGGTGAGAGAGACGGACTCCATCTCAAGAAAATAAGCTCTAGCCCTGGTTTTTTTGAAAAATACTGCTCATTAATTAAAAGATAGGTTGTATTTATTTTATAAAATTCAACTTTTTTGGAAGGGAGTTCAAAATTTAATTGTACGGTGGAGTTTAGTATTGTTCCTTTATCAGAGTTAGAAATAGTAACTGAACGGAATAATTAGAGGGATCCCTGGATTTCAGGCCAAATTTGTAGATGCTTGCCAAAGACAATTGCTTGACCTTTCTGGGTTTATTTCGTCACCTGTAAAAGGATGTGATAAAGTGATTCTTGAGGCACAATACTATATAATTCTGTAAAATACTGTTTTCTTAAAAATTTGAGTATTTTCAAGTGTTTTCCCTTAGTTATTTCTGAATGAATATGACCTTAGCTTCCTTTTACATAAAATAGCTTTCATAATAGTTTATTATTTTGGCTTTACTTTAGATTCTAGAAGGGAAACGGGATGAATTAGATGAATTATAATATGAGAAAAAGAATCTGTACATATACTATGATATTACTAGGGGAATTGTCTGTTTTAGTCAAAGCCAACCTTATATCTTGTATTTCTTGTATATCATGTGAAGTGTGTGTGTGTGTGTGTAGACATTGAATCCTGAAGAAAAGTGTAAGCTGATAATATTGCTTGTGATTATGTATAATCAGATTTCTGGGTGGGGGTCAAGTTATGAGTTATTGGGAATTATCTTGCCCATAGGGTCTTATCTACACTCATAGCAATTCTCAGAAACCATACCTTTAAATTTCATTTCTGCATCCAAATCAGCCAAGACAAAGATCCTGTTCCAATAACTGTATGAAAGTCTTTATAAGAGACATTTTGTAATTGCATCTCTCTGTAACATTCTTTTCTGTTTTTTTTTTTTTTTTTTTTTTTTTGAGACAGAGTCTTGCTCTATCGCCCAGGCTGGAGTGCAGTGGCACAATCTCGGCTCACTGCAAGCTCCGCCTCCCAGGTTCACGCCCTTCTCCTGCCTCAGCCTCCCGGGTAGCTAGGACTACAGGTGTCCGCCACCACGCCGGGCTAATTTTTTTGTATTTTTAGTAGAGACGGCGTTTCACTGTGTTAGCCAGGATGGTCTCGATCTCCTGACCTTGTGATCTGCCCGCCTCCGCCTCTCAAAGTGAATATTCTTTCCTTGTAATGGAACTTCTGCCTGTGTGCAATAAGGAAGTGTCTGCTTTTTTTGTGGCATGTTCCTGGAAACCTAAGAAAAATTCCATTCAGTGACATGCTCCTTTATGTTTCATTGTTGTTAAGCGGCACTTTGTACATTGGTAATTCAGCTGATTAAATAAACATTGAACTGCTATATGGAAAATATGGGAAAAGAGATGAGTAAGATACACATTCACAAATAAGACTACAGTTTAGTCGAGGGGAGGGTGGAGAGATTTAAGCTATAATAAAAAACAGAATATTAGTTTATTAACAATTTTAAATGAGTGTACATGGAGGGGTTGAGAGTGAGGGTAAGTCAGAGGAGGAATGGGGCACATCTGGCTGGGGAATTGGGAAAGGCCTCTTGAAGGTAAGTGACATTTCAGCTGGCCTATGAAGAATTAGGAGAATTTAATAGGCCTGGGCTTGGGGAAGTGGCATACAGGATGGAGGTTGGAGTCACTCCATGTGTTTTTGAGGAACATAGGCAGTTCTAATTTGTGGGGCTAAAGTATTATTGAGAAATGGAAAACTTCATTTGATTTGTGTTCAACAAGCCTGGAAACATAGGCTGGAATGTTAATGTTGGACTGAGCAGTTTTTTCTTAATACACTAGGCATTTTAGGAACCATTTAAGATACTGAAGTTGGAATGTGCCAGGATTGAATAAATCTGGTGTTGAAGCTAGCAGTACTTAATAGAAGGGGGCAGGAACACCCACAGAAGTGGCTTATAATATTATAAGGAAGTAGGCTGGGCTGGTTGCTCATGCCTGTAATCCCAACACTTTTTGAGGCCCGAGGAGGAAGGATCACTTGAAGGCCAGGAGTTAGAGACCAGCCTGGTCAACAAAGCAAAACCCTGTCTCTACAAAAATAAAAAACGTAGCTGGGCACAGTGGTATGCACCTCTAGTCCCAGCTACTCAGAAGGCTGTGGCAGGGGAATCACTTGAGCCTAGAGGCTGGAGGCTACAGTCAGCTGTGATAGTCCCACTGCACTCCAGCCTGGATGACAGGGTGAGATGCTGTTTCTTAAAAATATGTATGTATATATATAATAAAGAACAGCACAATGGCTGGGAACTGTGTGGGCAATGGACAGAAAGGAATATGGATATAGGAAACATTGCTGTAAAAGAGTATATGGGCTTAGCATAATTAGTAGGGCTTTCAGGGGTGATAATGGGAGAGTAGAGAGGATGCCTGGGTGACTGGGCAGATACTCATGCCTTTTTTAGAAATAGAGCATCAAGAAGGAGAGCTTTTTTTTTTTTTTAAATTATAAACCACTTTATAGCGGTTATGATTTTAAATCACCTGCTGTCCTACTACCCCTATACATTTACTGTTCTCGTTTTGGTTGTCCTCTTCCAGTCTTGTTCTTAAGTGCATGTAAGTTATACACTTAAAGTCCTGCTCCTTTTAATGTATTTTCTAACCTTGATGTCATATAAGTGTTCTGAGAGCTAGCTTTATTAGATAAGCCACCAAGGTTTGGCTTTGTTCACTCTCAGGTGCCTACAGAACTTCAAGGTAGAATTAGATGTTTGAATGAACTGGAAATGTTAGGAACCAAATGATCCTGTTTCTACTTAAAATTTTAATGTTTTCTTCATCGTGGACACTTTGGCATTTTAATTTTTAAAGATACGGCATTGTTATTCGTTGTCTTAATTACTGAGCTTTTTTCGGCACCCCCTTAAATTTTTGCACCCCAAATTTTACCTCACCTATTTTTGTCTGGGCTTTTTTTTGTTTTCAAGTCTTGCGAGTAACTAGAATCAGAAAAGAAGGAGCACAGAAAGAGAGAGCTGAGACGGGAACCCTGAGGAATAATCTTTATTTAGGGTGAAAAGAAGAAGAGGATTCAGTGGAAAGTGAGAGTGGGCCATTCAAGGAGCCAGGTTACGTGTTGAATCAGGAAGAGAACATTGAGACAAGGTGGGATAAAGATAGAATTTTGAGAAGGAAGCATGGTGGTCATTAATGGTAATGCTTCAGAAAAACTGAGGAGGGAAGAATGAAGATTGAGGAGAGGTAGTGAATATTCTGGTGATAAGATTGTCATCCATTGCTTTGAAGAGGGCAGGAGTTCCTGAAAAGATTTACCATTTTAATCTGGAGGCTAAGGTAAATATGAACAAATTGGTGAGAACTGAAGGCTGGGTTTTTAAAAAGAGTATCAAAGGAAGGGATTGGTGTGATGTGAATAGACAAAGCAGGCTTTCCTAGTATTACCCAACACTATTAAAATGAACAAATGTTAGTTTTTATGGGAAAGGGAGTCATTTACCATTTTATTTTTAATAAACTTATATGTCCTGGCTGGAGTATTATGGAGATTTTTACATTTGTTTGTTTTATTTGTTTTAGAGAAAGAGTCTCTGTGTTGCTCAAGTTGGAGTGCAGTGGCATGATCATAGCTCACTGCAGCCTTGAACTCCTGGGCTTACGCAATCCTCCCACCTGGGCCTCCTGAATAGCTGGGACTAAGGGCGTGTGCCTCCACATCCAGCTAATTTGAAAACTTTTTTTTTTGTAGAGACAAGGTCTTGCTATGTTGTCCAGGTTAGCCTCTAATTCCTGGCCTCAAGTGTTCCTCCTGCCTTGGCCTCCCAAAGTGCTGGGATTACAGGTGAGAGCCACTGGCACCCAGGCCATTGTTAAATTAAGAAATTTTTGAAATTCATATGACTTCCACAATTTATACGTACAATACAGACCAAAGTGTAGTCTAACTTGTGTAGATAGTTGGAAATCTTGTAAAATTTATAAGCCGGCATCATGTATTTTATATGCTGTTTTGGAATATGTGCTTTTTCTATCATACATGTGAATTTTATGATTGATTTGGTGATTATGATTATATCCTACACTTCTGCATTACTCCACAAGTATTACTGCTCTAAAGATTGCCATTCAAATAGCTCCTGATATTAATCACCTTCCTTTAAAAATTTTGCTAATATTTAGTGATTTTTTTTTTTTTTTTTTTTTTTTGCTTAATCTTGTTCTGGATATGGCTGTTTCAAAATGTTCACTTTTATATTTCCACACTTAGAGTCTTAGGATTTTAGACTTTCATAATAATTGTGGGCATTCATATGTAGTGCCATCTTAGCCTTCTACTTTTCTCTATATATACCTACTTATATTTGAAATCTTACTAATCGTGATTCTTGTGTATTTGGCTCTCCCACATTAAGGAGGATGATTCCCAAGTGTATATCTGTGTCTCAGTTTCTGAGCTCCCATATTCTTTCAGCAGACATTTATTTATTGTTTGCTCTGTGCCAGACACTGTGGTTGGCCCTGGTGAGCAAAACAGATAAGATCCCTACTCACATTGGTGCTTATATGACCTCTCTTGAACTCCTTCTGTATCATCCCTCTTAATCATTTTTATAGTAATCCCCACCTAAATTTTCTATCATCAGCTGTCTAAAACTGAACTTATCCTTTCCTTCCAACCACTTCTCTTTGTTGAATTTTCAACTTTTAAAAATGTTATTGGCCAGGTGCGGTGGCTCACGCCTGTAATCCCAGCACTTTGGGAGGCCGAGGCGGGCAGATCATGAGGTCCGGAGTTCAAGACCATCCTGGCTAACACGGTGAAATCCCATCTCTCCTATGGCTAACACGGTGAAATCCCATCTCTCCTAAAAAAATACAAAAAATTAGCTGAGCATGGTGGCGCATGCCTGTAGTCCCAGTTACTCAGGAGGCTGAGGCAGGAGAATCACATGAACCCAGGAGGTGGAGGTTGCAGTGAGCCGAGATTGCGCCACTGCACTCCAGTCTGGGTGACATAGTGAGACTCTGTCTCAAAAAAAAAAAAAAAAAGTTATCATTTTCTGCTACCTAGGATAAAAGCCATGGAATTTTCTACATTCACTTTTAAGTCAGTCATGTACCATATTCTCTCAATTCTTGCTTTGTGGTGAATCCTTTTTCCCCTCATCCACTCAACAAATTATGTATGGACTAATACAGTAGTCTGCTGCTTGCCCTTCTATATGTGGTTGCCAGATTAATTCTTGTAAAGATATAAATTTTTATGTATTCCCATATTGCTCAGAAATTGTTGCTTATCCATTTGATAGGCAGAATGAGATAAAAACTAGAACTGTCCTCTTACCAGTTTTTTCATATCCTTTGCATCAGCAGCATTGGTCTGTTTTTTTAACATTCCAAACTCATGCTTTTTCTTAAGCATTTTTTCCCACCTGGTATCTTCTCTAGTTTCTTCTGTTTAACCTTCTGAGTTCATCTTAGCTCGTCTTATTTTATAAAGCCTTCCTCACCAAAGGAGACTACTTTTGTAACTACTGTTACACATATACTTCTGACTTGGCATTTGTATACAGTATATCCAGCAGGTTCTGTGCCATATAAATACACACACACACATATATATATAAAAGCTGAAAATTCTACAAAGAGAACTGGTTTGAAGGAAAAGATTTAAGCAGCTTTATATATATATATATGTGTGTGTGTGTGTGTGTGTGTGTGTGTATTAACCTGTGTTCTCTCTCCCAGTTATTTTGTTGAACTACTTTAAAGTCAGGCCTGACTAAGAGTACAGAGTAGGAACATTTGATAAAGATTAAAAAGGCAATGGCCACTAGAAAGCTGCCTCTGCAAATTGTCAACGACTTGTTCCTTTATGTCATGCAGTTCTTTTGTCTTTCTCAATAACATGACAGTAGTTAACAGTGTTAACTTTTCCCTGCATAGAGGACTATATATTTTATGTATTTTATTTCTGTGCTTTGTTTTAATTTACTAAATTGTTACTTTTTCTGTTCTCTACTTTTTACGTAATCCATATTACTTCTTATGATTTAAAAAACTAATCAAATTGAAGCAATAATATTTAATACAAGTGGTAAATCTGCAGAAAAGGTACATTAGACTGTGAGTGAGGAACACAACAGGCTCTAGACGACTGCTGTAATTTATAATTTCTTGGAGAAGAACCTTAAAGAGTTCTTAAAGGCCTCAGTTTCTGAATCCGCAAAGATTTTAAGTAAGTGATCTCTTAAAAGTCCTTTCTAAGTCTAAATTTCTGTCATATTCACATGCTACTACTTAAGTAGTTACCTCTGTTCTTTTTCTTCCTGGAAGGCAGACTCTTGTATTAACAAAGTTTTGTTGTCATGTTTTCCTTGTAGATTCTAGTTTAGGACTAGTCATTACAGCTTTGCTTGACATTTATTCAGTACTGGATCTAGTGTTGTTTTCACAGGAAGCATTCAGTTGAAGAGGAAAAATTAACCTAGTTGTGTTTTACTTGCCTTTTTCTTTTTTAAAGGTATTTTCAAAAGAAATAATTCCAGATTGATGGATGAAATTTTAAAACAACAGCAAGAACTTCTGGGCCTAGATTGTTCAAAATACTCACCAGAATTTGCAAATAGTAATGACAAAGATGATCAAGGTAAGCATGAGTGTATAATTGAACATGTAGCATAGGAAAATGTGTGTTTCATGTTTCATGGCAATTTCTGTTACTCTGTCATTTATTCATTCACGTTGCTCTCTTAGTCTTTATTGTCAACATCTTTAATCATCAGATTTAGACTTTCCCATCTCAGTCTTGGTAAAAAGTGAACACATGGTGAGGATTTTATTTAACCAGGCAAATTTTTTAACTGGTTCCACAGAAAATCCATAAAATGGACACATTTGTAGGGATATTGAAATGAATATATAAATAGAGGTACAACTGGTTGTTCTATGGCGTGAGGGAAGAAATTGAATCTTTGCTGGATAAGGAAGAATTTGCGTGTCTGTAGATAAGAATTTTGCAGTGTTATCTGAGAATCCTATCAGTTGTAAGATAGCTCCTATAGAAGTAGAATTGATAAAAGGTGTGTATGCTATAGGCAATGCATATTCCACTGTAACAGTTTTTTCTTAGTCTTTATTTTTTCTTTTATTCTGTGTTACTGCTAACTGTATTGCAATTATAGAGGAAATTTTAGATGCATGAAAATTTGTTAGCTAGCCTGTAAAGCTTCTGTTTTCTAGAGGATGTAGTCACAATACATAGTCATTCTGAACACTTTGAAAAGAAGGCAGTGTATAAATTTATACATGGATGTGATTTCGGGTGCATAGATCCTTTCAGAGGAGAATAGCTCAGTATGTTTTGATATTGAAATTGAAGGGCTTAAACAATTCTTGTTTACTGTAAGAACTGTATGTGTATTTTGGTCTAAACGTTATATTTCTTAAAACTGATTTTGAAATAGACCTGTAAGAGAGTGTTTTTAAAATACATTGTTTGTTTTTTCCTCCAGTTTTAAATTGCCATTTGGCAGTGAAGGTGCTGTCCCCGGAAGATGGAAAAGCAGATATTGTGAGAGCTGCTCAGGACTTTTGCCAGTTAGTAGCCCAGAAGC
Organism: Piliocolobus tephrosceles; assembly: GCF_002776525.5. NCBI lineage: Eukaryota > Metazoa > Chordata > Mammalia > Primates > Cercopithecidae > Piliocolobus > Piliocolobus tephrosceles. The sequence continues at coordinate 4,728,200 of NC_045438.1, read as the reverse complement.
AAAAGAGACCCACAGATTTGGATGTAGATATGTTAGGCAGTTTACTTAGTAAGTTTTTTATATATATACATATATGTGTGTATGTATGTGGTGTGTGTGTTTAGTTTTGTCACACAAGGATACAGTATGAAAGGAAATATTTGTTTCTTTCACACTATAAAGGCTGATTCTTTCTGTTGTTATACCTGTTAAATTTCTGAAATTTAAAGACCTATGTGATAATGGTTTCAAGACAATGAGATTTGTAGCCACTCACCTGCATGAGGATTTGATGGTAAAGGAGACGAGCTTTGAGGATCTTTTTTGTAGTGATGACTATTCTTGAAAATAGGACTCCTGCTTGTTAGCCTTCCTCTCCCTCTTCCCCTTTCTTTTTACTTTGAATTTTCCCTTAACTTTGAACTTAATCTTTTTATGAGGTGATCCCAGGAATATAACCTATAATCTTACTGTTACCGTGATTCCTTTTTAATTATTCTTTCTATTATGCTATACCAAATATACAACTGTATTTGTCATGTTATACCAAATATAACCTTTTTTCTTCAGCTGTTGAAAAAAGCCTTTGGTTTGCTTATTCTCTCTAGAGAATTCCCTCTAGGACCTTTTTGCCTTACCATCATGGTCCTTCTTGCTTCCTAGCATTAGCCTTGATCCTTTTGAAGAAAGACAATCTCTCTAGTAAATTCATGTTCATTAGTAGTTTCTATAGACATACAGTTTTAGACATTCATTCATTTTTTATTACTTAGAATATCCATTTACTTATTAATCATGCATTTTCAGGCTGGATGGGGTGGCTCACACTTGTAATTCCAGCACTTTGGGAGGCTGAGGCAGGTGCATCGCTTAAGCACAGGAGTTTGAGACCAACCTGGGCAACATAACAAAACTCCATCTCTACAAAACATAGAAAATTAGCCAGGCATGGTGGCTCATGCCTGTGGTCCCAACTACTCAGGAGGCTGAAGCAGTAGTATAGTTTGAGTTCAAGAGGTAGAGGTTGCAGTGAGCCAAGATCGCATCAGTACACTCTAGCCTGGGTGACGGAGTGAGACCCTGTCTCAGAAAAAGAAAAAAAAAAAATGCATTTTCTGTCTAACTTACTTATTTACTTAACTCTCCATTCTTTGTTTCTTCCACTTTGACATGTGTCCATCACAGAGCAAAGTCCATATCCCGCTTCTTGGTTTCGCTAACTTCCTACTTTTGTTGACTACTCATTTCCTACCCTACTCTTTGCATTCTCTGTCATTGCCTAATTATATTCAGGCTCAGTGAGTAGTACACCATTATGGGAGCTCTCTGCTCAGATGTTACTGGGATGTTGACTGTTTCCTGCACCCTATGAGGTCCTAATAAGAGAGTAATTTCATAAGGATATTCTAAAAGTTGATGGAGATCCAAAGATGACCTTCAGGTAGTCCGTGGGAAAGTGCTAATGTTTATTAAGCCCAGGTGTTGCCTGCAGGCATTGTAGGCTTAGGGTACATGAAAATGTACACAATTCTTAACTCATTAATTTGACAGAAGCAAGCATTCTGAATACCATCACCCCCAAAGTTCCCTTGTGACTGCTTTTAGTCCCCACTCCTGCCCCCTACACCAGCAACCACTGGTCTGGCTTCTGACTATACTTTTGCTTTTTCTATAAATTTTATATAAAAGGAGTCATACAATATATAGTCTTTTATGTCTTGCTTTGTTTACTTACCGTAATATTTTTGAGATTCATCTATGTAAAATGCATTAGTCATTCTTTATTTTTTATTGGTGTGCAGTATTTTCTAGATATACTACATTTTGCTCATGCATTCATCGGTTAATGCATATTTGGTTTGTTTCCAGTTTTTGAATAATGCTGTATGACCATTTGTGTACAAGTTTTTGTGTGGATGTTTGTGTGTTTTCAAGAATTCAGAAAGTCAGAATTCTATCAGATAAATTTAACAAAGAAAGTGAAATAATTAAAAAGAATCAAGCAGAAATTCTGGAGTTGAAAATGCAGTTGACATACTGAAAATGCATCAGAGTCTCAACAGCAGAATTGATCAAGCAGAAGAAAGTTATAAGCTTGAAGATAAACTATTTACAAATACACAGAGGAGACAAAAGAGTGAAGCACACTTACAAAATCTAGGAAAAAGCCTCTTGAGGGCAAATCTGAGTTATTGACCTTAAAGAGGAGATAGAGAGAAAGAGATGGGGTACAAAGTTTATTCAAACCTAGAGAACTTCCCAAACCTAGAGAAAAATATCAGCATTCAACTACAAGAAGATTATAGAACACCAAGCAGATTTAACCGAAAGATGACTACTTCAAGGCATTTAATAATCAAATTCCCAAAGGTCAAGTATTTTTAAAAAAAAAAAGGATTCTAAAAGCAACAAGAGAAAAGAAACAACATACGATAGAGGTTCAATATATCTGGCAGCAGACTTTTCAGTAGAAACCTTACAGACTGGGAGAGAGTGGCATAACATATTTTAAAAAGTGCTGAAGGAAAGAAACTTTTACCCTAGAATAATAGTATGCCCAGTGAAAATATCCTTCAAACATGAAGAAGAAATAGACTTTCCCAGACAAACAAAAGCTGAGAGATTTTATCAGCACCACACCTACCCTGCAAGAAATGCTGAGGAGAATTCTTCAATCAGAAAGGAAAAGATGTTAATGAGCAATAAATCATCTGAAGGTACAACTCTCATTGGTGATAGTAAGTAAACAGAATATTACAGAACTGTAACTGTGGTATATAAAACTACTGTCAAGTAAGAAGACCCTGATGACCCAGTCAATAATAATAACTAAAACAACTTTTCAAGACATAGACAGTACAATAAGATACAAATAAAAACAACAGAAAGTTTTAAAATGGGGAGATGAATGTAAAGTGTACAGTTTTTATTAGTTTTCTTTTTGCTTATTTGTTTATACAAGCAGTGTTGTTATCAGCTTAAAATAATGGGTTATAAGATAGTATTTGAAAGCCTCATGGTAATCTCCAATCAAAAAACTTAAAAGAGATACACAAAAAATAAAAAGCAAGAAATTAAGTCATACCACCAGAGAAAATCACCTTCCATCAAATGAGGACAGGAAGGAAGTAAAGAAGGAAGAGAAGACCACAAAACAACCAGAAAACAAATAACAAAATGGCAGGAGTAAGTGCTTATCAATAATAATTGAATGTAAGTAGACTAAACTCTTCAAAAGACATACAGTGGGCAGATGGATAAAAAACAAGACCCAATGATCTGTTGCCTACCAGAAACATGCTTCACCTGTAAAGACATACAGACTGAAAATAAAGGGATGGAAAAAGATATTTTATGTCAATAGAAACCCAAAAAGCAGGAGTTATTATACTTATATCAGACAAGAGATATTTAAAGACAAAAACTCTAAGAAGAGACAAAGAAGTTCACTGTCTAGTGATAAAGGGGTCATTTTAGCAAGAGGATATAACAATTATACATACATATGCACCCAACATTGGAGAACCCAGATATATAAGGCCAATATTAACAGAGCTAAAGAGAGAGAGATAGACCCCAATACAATAATAGCTGGAGACTTTAACACTGCACTTTCAACACTGGACAGATAAAGACAGAAAATCAACAAAGAAACATTGAACTTAATCTGCACTGTAGTCCAAATGGATCTAATAGATAGTTACAGAATATTTTATCCAATGGCTGCAGAATATACATTCTGCTTGTCAGCACATGAAACATTCGCAAGGAGAGACCATATGTTAAGCCACAAAACAAGTCTAAAACATTCACAAAAATTGAAATAATATCAAGCATCTTCTCTGATCACAATGGAATAAAACTAGAAATCAATAACGAGAAATTTTGGAAACTATACAAACACATGGAAACTATATCAATATGCTCCTGGATTACCAGTGGGTCAATGAAGAAATTAAGAAGGAAATTGAAAAATTTATTGAGACAAGTGACAATAAAAATACAGCATAAGCAAAACGTATGGATGCAGCAAAGCAGTACTAACAGGGAAGTTTAAAGATCAGAGCAGAAATGAATGAATTTGAAATGAAAAAGTATATACAAAAGATCAACAAATTGGTGGTGTTTTAGAAAAGATAAAATTGAGAAATCTTTAGTTAGACCAAGGAAAAAAAGCAGAATACCCAAATAAATAAAATCAGAGATGGAAAGGAGATATTGCAGAAATTCAAAGGATCGTTAGTGGCTGCTGTGAGCAACTGTATGCCAATAAATCCATCTTGGGAAATCTAGAAGAAATAGATAAATTCCTAGACGCATACAACCCACCAAGATTGAACCATGAAGAAATCCAGATCTCAAAGAGACCAATAATAAGTGATGAGATTGAAGCTGAAGTAATAAAAAGTTTTAGAGCAATGGAAAGCTCAGGACTTGATGGCTTCATTGCTGGATTCTACCAAACGTTTAAAGAAGAACTAATACCAATTCTACTCAAACTGTTCTACACAATAGAAAGGAGGGAATGCTTTCAAATTCATTCTATGAAGCTAGTATTGCCATGTTACCCAAACCAGACAGAGACACATCAAAAAAAGAAAACTACGAGCCAGTGTCACTGATAAGTGTTCATGAAGAAATCCTCCACAAAATAATGGCAAACCAAATTCAACAATATATTAAAAAGATCGTGACCAGGTGGGATTTATCCCAGGGATGCAAGGATGGTTGAACATACACAGGTCAATGAATATGACATATCAACAGTATGAAAGATAAAAATCATGATCATTTCAATTGATACTGAAGAAGCATTTGATAAAATTAAACACTTGCATGATAAAACCCTAAAAATCTGGCTATAGAAGGAACATACTACAACATAATAAAAGCCATATATGATGGACCCATAGCTACTATCTTTCTGAATGGGGAAAAACTGAAAGCCTTTCCTCCTAAATCTGGAACACAAGGATGCCCACTTTCACCACTGTTATTTAGCATAGTACTGGAGGTCCTAGCTAGAACAATCAGACCGGAAAAAGAAGGAAAAGGTATCCAAATTGGAAAGGAAGAAGTCTTTCTTTGCAGATGATCTGATGTCAAATTTGGAAAAACCTAAAGATTCCACCAAACAACTATTAGAACAGATAAACACATTCAGTAAAGTTGCAGGATACAAAACCAATGTACAAAAATCAGGAGCATTTCTAGATGTCAATAGTGAACAATCTGAAAAAGAAACCAAGAAAGTAATCCCATTTACAATAGGTACAAATAAAATTAAATATCTAGGAATTAACCAAAGAAGTGAAAGATCTCTACAATGAATACTGTGAAACATTGATGAGAGAAATTAAGGACAACGGCCAAAAAATCTAAGCCTATTTTCCGTTCATGGATTGGAAGAAGAATCAGTATTGTTAAAATGTCCATACTCCCCAAAGCAATCTGCAGTCAGTGCAACTTCTGTCAAAATATCAATGACATTCACAGAACTAGAAAAAACAATCCAAAAATTTATATGGAATCACAAAAAGACCCAGAATAGCCAAAGCTATTCTAAGCAAAAAGAACAAAACTGGAGGAATCACATTACCTGACTTCCAGTTATGCTACAGAGCCATACTTATAGTTACCAAAACAGCATGGCACTGGCATAGAAACGGACACAGACTAATGGCAGAGAATAGACAATCTAGAGACAAATGCATACATCTCCAGTGAACTCATTTTTTGACAAAGGTGCCCAGAACATACTCTGGGGAAAACCAGTATCTTCAATAAATGGTGCAGGGAAAACTGGATATCCATATGCAAAAGAATGAAACTAGAACCCTATCTCTTGTCACATACAAAAATCAAATCAAAATGCATGAAAGACTTAAATCTAAGCTCTCAAACTAAGAAACTACTACAAGAAGACATTGGGGGAAGCTCTCTAGGACATTGGACTGGGCCAAAACCCTACAAGCACAGGCAACCAAAGCAAAAATGAACAAATGGGATCACATCAAGTTAAAAAGCTGCTGCACAGCAAAGGAAACAGTCAGCAAAGAGACGACACAGAGAATGGGAGAAAATATTTGCAAACTACCCATCTGACAAGGGATTAATAACGAGAATACATAAGAAGCTTAAGCAAATCTATAGGAAAAAAATCTAATCTGATTTTTTAAATGGGCAAAAGATCTGAATAGATATTTCTCAAAAGAATACATACAGATAGCAAATAGGTATATGCAAAGATGCTCAATATCACTGATCATTGGAGAAATGCAAATTAGACCTACAGTAACATATCGTAAAATGGCTTTTTTTTTTTTTAAACAACAGGTAATAACAAATGCTAACGAGGATATGGAGAAAGGGAATATCCTTGTACACTGTTGGTGGGAATGTAAATTGGTCCAACCAGTATGGAGAACAGTTTGGAGGTTCCTCAAAAAACTAAACATTGAGCTACCATATGATCCAGTGATCCCACTGCTAAGTATATACCAAAAAGAAAAGAATCTGCACTCCTATGTTTATTGCAGCACTGTTCACAATAGCCAAGATTTGGAAGCAGCTGAGGTGTCCATCAGCAGATGAATCAATAAAGAAAATGTGCAGATGGACCATAGAGTAGTATTCAGCCATAAAAAGAACAAGATCCTGTCATTTGCAGCAACACGGATGAAACTGGAGGTCATTATGTTAAATGAAATAAACCCATCACAGAAAGACAAACATCACATGTTCTCACCTGTGGGAGCTAAAAATTAAAACAATTGAACTCATGGAGATAGAGAGTAGAAGGATGGTCGCTAGAGGCTGGGAAAGGTAATGGGTGAGTGAGCTGGGGGGAAGTGAGGCTGGCTACTGTGTACAAAAAAAACATTGAGTAAGTTTTTTTTTTCAAAGTTGTTGTGTCTATTCAGGGTCCTTTGCATTTTTCTATAAAGTTTGGGATTGGCTTTTTAATTTAAAAAAACTCTGCTGGGGTTTTGATATGGATTGAGTTGAATCTATAGCTCAATTTGGGGAAGTTGCCGTCTTAACAATATTGAGTCTTCCAGTTCATGAATATAGTGTATTTCTCCATTTGTTTGGGTTCTAATTATCTTTTTTTTGGAGACAGAGTCTTGCTCTATCGCCCAGGCTGGAGTGCAGTGGCACGATCTCGGCTCACTGCAGACTCCGCCTCCCAGGTTCACGCCATTCTCCTGCCTCGGCCTTCCGAGTAGCAGGGACTACATACAGGTGCCGACCACCACGCCCAACTAATTTTTTGTATTTTTAGTAGAGATGGGGTTTCACTGTGTTAGCCAGGATGGTCTTGATCTCCCGACCTCGTGATCCACCCGCCTAGGCCTCCCAAAGTGCTGGGATTACAGGCGTGAGCCACCGCACCTGGCTGGGTTCTAATTTTCTTAAATAATATTTTGCAGTTTCAGGGTATAGAATTTCTACTTCTTTTGTTAAATTTACTCCTAGGTATTTTATTCTTTTTGATGCTGCTGTTAATGGAATTATTTTCTTAGTTTTCAGGTTGTTTGTTAATACTTAGAAATACACTTGTTTTTTAATATTGATTTTGTATCCTGCAACCTTGCTAAGATACAAGTTCACCTAATAGTTCTAGTAGCTCTTTTTGTAGAGACTTAGGATTTTCTAAATACAGGATCATGTTGTCTATAAATAAAGATTACTCCTGCTGTCTCTGCTCAGGTTATTTTTTTATTTTATTTTTTAGTCCGGCTTTTGTCTATGTAGCTTAGTGGTTAGCCAGTGATTTCCATACTGGTTATGCTTAGATACCTTAAATTTGTAAGGCTTCCATGATTTCTGGTATTGGAAACTGAATTTAAAGTTGCCACTAGTTCTCAAGTTTCCTTGGCTTTTGATTTTCGCTGAACTTTCTTCCTGCCCTGTCCCCTACCCTGCTTCCCCTTCTAGTATGTATGTTATTTCCCAGTCGGATATGTGAGAGTTTATCTGAGCCCTTATTTCCTGGATCTCACTGTTAAATTTCTTTCCATTGTACTAACTGGGGCTACAACCTCAGGCAAGTAAAGCTGTGTGTTTTCCTATTTGTTCTCTTTTGAATTTCCCACCTTTAACTGTCAAACCATGAATTTTCATTGTTCCTTTTCCTTCTTGCCTACACCGTCCAGTTCCAAATTGAGTCCATATCTTTTGACAGCAAGTAGCAAATCATCTAATTTTTCTGTCAGAGATACACTGGTAAAATGTAAGTTCCCTCCAGTTGATTGGGGTGGACATTGAGAGCAGTCCCAGGCAAGAAGGCCGTAGACCTTTGCCATTCTTACTGAAAACTCTTAGCTTTTTGTTTTGCTTTGTTTTTTTAAAGAATAATTGTCCGCCTTTGGTCATTATCTAGCCTTCTTGAATGGTTTGGTGTTTTCCAGTTTAACATGTTTTTTTATAGAGAAGATTTGCCACCTTCCTTACATCACTATTGGTTTGAAGTTCCTTCTTGTCATTTTTTATGGAAGATAATTTATTGCTTTTTAGGTGGTACAGGAATGTGTGTTCTTCTGCTTGGCCCATTCACTCTACCAGTATGGACTTTTAAAAGGACTTTGTTATGGAAGTAATTTTTTCAATATTGCTTCTGGACAGGACCACCTAATCCAGTTTCCTTATTTGACAAATGAAGGAATTTGGCACTGAAGAGATTGTATAGCAGATAAGTTAGTGGCAGAATTGAGGATATTAACTATTGGAACCTTAAAATTATAGTATCTTTTTTCTATACTCTTCAAACTTTATTTTTAAGCTATTGAAATACCCTTATCCTTTTTTTCCCCAAGTCAGGTCTCATATGGAAACCAGTTCATGAAAGAGATAAAAATTGACCTTGCCCTTGTTGAGGCAGATGCTTGGTCTCCTTTTGCTCTCTGAGGCTGCTCCGGCTCTGGGGAGCACTGAAGACATTTGTAGTATATAGCTAGGAGTTGGTCTTTTTGGGTTCATAGCTGTAAAATGAGGTACATGAGGGAAGGAAGGAGAATAGATACTTTTCAAATTTCCTTTTCGTCTCTGAAGTTACTCGATTCTGTGGCCAGAATCAAGCAGTCGTGCCCTTAGAACTGTAGTACCTTTCCCAGGATTCCAAGAAAACACCTACGTTGAGTCTTAAAAGATACATGTGATTTTGGGGGCACCTGTTGGGTGTAGTGTGGGAGTTGGGTTACCCTTATCAGGTAATCAATCCAGTTAAATAGACTTTTGAGAAAACTTCCACATTGGGGATGAGCATAGATATTAAAGTATGTATTAGAGAGGGGGGTGGGGCATGGAGACATACCTGAAGAAAACAGGTAGTTTAAGAAACCAATTTGATTAATACATTTTGCCCTTGATCTGTGTGTTTCTGTGTGTGTGCGTGTGGGTGCAGAGGATGTTAAGTTCATGTGTATTTCTTTATTTCCAAGGTTCAAATGGTTGTCCTGATCCTGATTTAGTATTGAAGTTTGGTCCTGTGGACAGCACATTAGGCTTTCTTCCCTGGCACATCAGATTGACTGAGATTGTGTAAGTAATTAAAAGTGTACTGACTTTGTTTAGATTCAGCAAGTGTTTCTTGAGCTCAGCACTGTACTAGATCTGGTGGGGATTTCCAAAGAATTATCATACTGGATCTTTTACGTCAGTTATTTCACAGTGTCACAGGTAAAATAAAGTCACACATAAATGAGTTAGACACAAGAGAGCGTATGGTTGTGCAGATGTTTGGTATTGCCACTAATTACCTTAGGAGATCAGGAGTGAGACATCATTGTAAAGGGTGTGGCTTGATCCATGGATATATAAATGGGTACAGTTTTCATATTTAGAGGAAAGGCGAGAAGAGGGGAAAAAAGAAAACCTGGGGCAAGGTTTCAAGAAATAAGGAACTAGCCACACCACAGCGGACAGTGTTAGGCAGTAGTATGAGATGAAATCATATAGTTCAGAGGTGTCAAGGCCCAGAAATCTTTAAATGCCAGCATAAGGAATGTTTATAGTGGTAGGCAGGCAATAGGAAACCTGTTGAGCCTGTATATTATGTGGGAATGGTGATTTTGGAAGGTTTGTTTAGTAGCTTATGCACTAGAGTGGATTGGATTTGGGAAAGGATGAGATTAAAAAGACAAGTGAAGAGGCCATAACTATAATTTAAGGGAAAATACATTGAAGAGAGTGAAATTGCTTATTTAGAACAGTTTAGGCAAACTTTCTGTGAAGGGCCAGATAGTAAATATTTTAGGCTTTTCGGGCTGTACAGTCACTTGCGACTGTTCCTCTCTATTGCAGCTATGTAACTCTGCTGCTATAGCTGAACAACCAAGGATGATATGTGAACAAGCGTTGTGACCGTGTTCTGATAAAACTTTATTTACAAAAACAAGTATCAGGCTCCTAGGCTGTATTTGCTGACCCCTAATTTAGAATAAAGGAGAGACATAGTAGCCTTAAAATATATTTAAATGCTGGGTCTTGGAGAACACTACAAATTCTCTCTCCCATTACAAGTATTTACCAAGTATAATTGCAGGCCTAGCACTTTACTAATTGTGATAAAATTAGAGAAGAGATGAAATGACTCCTAAGTTTTTAAGCTTAAGTGACTAAGTGATTACGATATTATTGAGAAGAAACTAGAAAGTAAAGGGAATATTCAGTTTTGAAGGGCAGATGCAGATGATTTTGAGGCTATAGTCTATTTGGATGGATACGCTTAGTGTAGGACAGATAACGATGTAGAATTGATGCTTGAGTGAGAAGTCAAGGCTAAAGATGTATGTTTGGGGATCATGATAACCTAGGAGGTAGTTGAACCTGTGAGAATACAGAGTATCTCTCCAGAGTGTACAAAGGGGTCCTTTAAGCTTGTGGGCAGGAGGGACAAAGTTTCAAAAAGAGGAGAGGACATGCAGCATGTTAGAGTTGGAAAGGACTCTAAATCATCTGGTCCTACCTTCTCATTTTATAGGTAAGGAAAATAGGGAAGAGACATTGTTCAAGCTTGTCACAAAGTGAGTTAGAACCCAGGTCTCCAGACTCAGAGTTTCTTTATGGTGGGAGTATGTTTCTCTTACCTGGTTTTCTCCAAGGGTTTTCAAGTCATTTCAGGTGGTCTCCAAGTATGACAGCAGTGATGCCGTGGACAGTTGGGAGTGGTCTGGAGGGAAGAACAGAAGGATTTTGGTTTGAATCTTGACTGTGCAGCTCAATAATGTGACTTTGGAAAGTTATTTAAACTTCTCTATATTTGTACAAAGGTCATGTTAATTTGGAGCTGAGAATTTAAATCTGATAACGGACAAGATACGAAGCACATAACAGGCTCTTCCTTTGACCTATGTACATGTCTGTGATAGCTATATCACATTATACTGAGGTTTGCTTTGTATTTGTGTACCCTTTACGAGACTGAGCACTGTGATGGCAGGGAAAATGTGTTAATCATAATACAGAGAAGGGAAGGGTGGGGTTCTGACAGAATAGACTGAGAAATAGCAACAGAGCTTCTAAAGCATTGAGGGCTAGTGGCACTGTGTTTATTGAAGAGTTGTAGAAGATGAGGTTGATCGAAGGGGTAAGATGAGGAAGACTTAGGAAAGTTGAGAGTTTGAGGATGTTTGAAGCAAGCTTTAGCAGGAAGAATGGATTAAAGTTGTTCTTTGAGCTTATTATTTCAGAGACATGAATAAGACTTAAGGTTGATAGCAGAGATTATTAAGAGATGATGAGGAGTTAGAAGTGGGTGACTTGTTTCACAATTTCTGGCAGTCAGAGGAATGATAAAGTATAGCTAAAGACAGGCAGGAGTCCTTTCAAGGTGGGTTTGTTCACTCTTTTTTTGTGGTGCATGTGACTGTGGGACTCTGTGACTCCTCTGTTCTGACCAGGTGTTTGACCCTGATACTATTTGGAATTCCCAGATTATATTTGGAATTCCCACATTATAAAGCTACATAAATTACAGATGTTTTTCATGTTACTTATTGAAAATTAGTAGTTACTTATAATACATAAAGGGAACCCTCTGACCATGTATTCAGTCTATCTTTAAAGTGCTTATTTTCACACTGTAATTGCCCTTGAGTAATTGGAAATGGTGGAGATAAGTGTTGATTTATAGGTTGCTCACAACATGGCTACAATATTTCATCGCGTTTGGATGCTGTGTAGCCCTGCCCAACATTAAGCATGGCTTTCCTAAACAAAGCAATATTGACTTTACTCTGAACAGGAGGAATTCTTTAATGGATTTAAATGAGATCCTTTATACATAGATAGATGTCCAGCTTTGCATTAATCTAAGCTTACGCTTTAACAAGTTATGAATCTCTCATTACTAGTTGCTTTTTTTGTGGAAAAAAAGGGCATATTAATTTTTTACTTGAACTCTTTCACAACGAGCTGAACAATCTTAGTAGAAATTGTTTGGCATATTCTGCTTATAGTTTACCCTCAGAGCAGACGGAATACCTATTTTCCATGAACACTCGTCAATAAACAGTGACCACTACCCCTCAGTGCCTCAGAGGCTCTCTGCTATTTCCCAGTCTGTTCTGTCAGGGTCCCACCCTTTTAGTCTCCATATTATGATTAAGACATTTTCCGTGCTTGCCATGGTGCTGTCTGGTGGAGGATAATTTGGTGTGTTCCATTCTTAACTTCTTTTTGTTGCTTATCTTCTGGTTCCCCCCTACATTACATACAGTGTATATCAAATTGCTTTTTTCCCCCCCTGTGTTTTCCTTTCAGCTCTTTGCCTTCCCACCTAAACATCAGTTATGAGGACTTTTTCTCTGCCCTTCGTCAGTATGCAGCCTGTGAACAGCGTCTGGGAAAGTAGTGGTCATTGGTTGCATAATTTGATTTGAGGCTTATGGAGGAAAGGACCCAAGCGACTCTGATGTTTACAAAGCACCTATGAAACCCTGTACACACCTAGTTCATAATCCTCATAATTTATCAACAAACACAAAAAAGTGTCTTACTTGAGAGTGAGTGTGTGTGTGTGCGTGTGCACGTGCACACATGTGCACGTTTGTATGTATGGAAATAAACTTATAAATGGGGACGTATTGGAGAAGGAAATACATAGACCTACAACTTTGAGCAAATAGCAGCGATATTTTAGGAACTGAAATGTCACACTTAAAGTCTTCAGCCCAGCTACTTCCCTATTTTTGTGGGGAGAAAAGGGCCTGATAGAACTGTTCTGGTTGTGTTTGGCGGGAGGGGAATAATTTTTGTTCAGTTCTTCTTAGTGACCAAACTTTAATTTTTAAGAATAATATATTGACTTACTGAACAGAAGCATTCTGAGTTGAAAGGAGCTCCAGAGGAGCGGAGTTCTGTGTTGCTCACATGTTAAAAGCTTGCTCACCTTCAGAGCAGAGGAAATACCTGTCTTCAGATATCCGTCCATTTTCATCTCTTAATTGTAGTCAAAAGTATGACTTGAGAGTGTTGCTCTGGTGTCTGTATTCTGGGTTATGAAGATTATTTGAAAAATAACTCTTACCACATTGAAATGCAGACTTTTAAAAATTTAAATGTTGGATTAGGCAGTCAAAAAAACCAAACAAGCATAAAAGGTCAGTAAGTTGTAATATTGATAGTAAAGGTGGAACACTAACTATAAATGGAAAGTTTTGATTTCCTTTTTTGTTTGATGGGCAGTATGCCATATTATACCCAAAGTTGTTTTAAAAAATATTTCCATCAACTATTTTTTTTAAATAAACCTTTGAGGGAAGTTACCAAGGCAGCTTTTTTCCTCAAAAGTAACCTGTTCCTCTTTGGAATAGCACATTTTAGGGGCACGGTGAATACCTGAGATTTTTACTCAGTAAATCCTGGTGGTTACTGTGTGTAAAATATCTTTAAGTAGGATTGAAGGCCTCTGTGGGGAATAAAATATTACCAAAGTCTATAAAAATAAATTTTACATGTTCTCTTTTATGACAGAGAGCAGCACTGGTTCTGTTATTTTTAAAATGAATAATTGATTTCTTGATAGGTGTTTAATATTTCTTCCCTCACTGCTGATTCTTAGGTAGAAACCATTCTTGATATTTGATAGACTGTTTTCAGAAAACCCTTGTCAACAAATGTACAATACTTATCTAAAACTGTACATTTAGAATGGAGCAGTTTAATACTAGATCTCAGAAGTTTGGAAAATAGCAAAGAAGACTGGATTTGGAAAGGATGGTCTACAGTTGCTTGTCAAATTCTGAAGCTATGAAGAATAAATGTTTTAACTTTGGATTATGAAACCCCATTTATGATTTTTTAAATACACTTGAAATAAAAATGATTAAACTAAATTTTGGTCCAGTGACGTTACTTTGCACTGCATAATCCATTATACATTGTACGACTTTTTTGTTTTAATTTATTACTGAGAGTTTTGTGTGAAGCTACAGCATATCTAATCAGAGAATTTCTGATTCCTTATACTGTGATTATGTTATATTGAGGCATTTGTAATGCAGCTTAAGACTGAATTTATGCCTTTTGTAAACATAATAGGTATAAATGTCTTATAACATTCTGGAGTATGTATAGCTTTAATGAATGAAATTTAATGGACCTGATTAAAATGAAGGGATTTAATCTTTGTTAAAGTGAAGTTAGTCAGATTGCCTACTGGAATATAGCCCAAGCCACTAAAGGTTTAATATTTGCATTTTCATGCTTTTATTTTCTCCTTCCATTCATAAGTGTATACTTGAAAGTACATTTGTAGCCTATGATTTGAGTCTCTTGAAGTTCTAGGAGGAGGCAAACTACAAACTACTAGGATTCTGATTTCAGATGTAGTCATTCCAGAACCTTCTCTTTATGAGTTCACCTGCTAGTACAATCTCCACAACTTGAATGGCATTGTTTGTTCTATAATTCCTGCCAAAAGCATCACAAGTTGTGTATCATCAAGGCTCCCTTTCAAGAAGAACTGGTAATTTTAAACAAAAGTATGTGTCTTTATTTGTATTGGAAAATACTGTCTTTAAATAGTTTCTTGTTGACACTCCCCACAATGGAAAAATTACCAAATTTAAACCTGTTTTATGAATGGCAGCTTGGAGCATAGCAAGAAGTTGGAGGATTTGAATTCCATTCCCAGTTCTCATTGTGTTTTGTTTCTTAAAACTGTAATAATCGGTTACTGTTATAAAGTTTAAAAGGTGGTTTTAATGTGAATAGCAAATTCTGGTATATCGTGACTAACACTTAAGAATGCCTGTCTTTGAGAGGAAGGTGTTATAATATTAATGAACAGTGCCAAATACACTGTGCATATCTACAATTTAATCTTTGAATGTATGTTACTGGATTAGCTCCCTCCTCCTTCTGTGTGATGGTACCATGCATAGAGTCAATCAAATCCTTGTGATGTTTTGTATGGACTTTGACAACATGTAAATAATGTGTAAAGCAAGTTTTTATGATTAAGGAATCAAATTTATTGAATTTTATTATTGAAAGTTGAAACTTAACATGTATGAACAAAATCCAATAAAAGAATATACTCTTTTCTTTGACTATAGTATTATGTGAATGCTACATTTATTCTGAACACTTAGGGGCTGCAAAAATGTAATAAGAAGTGCATATGACTAGATAGCAATACTGTTTTTTTTAGATGGTATGCTCTTGATTGAAATATATTCTCACTTTTACCAGGTTAAACATTTGAAATCTTACAATGTTACTTGCTTTTTGATAGATAATAGTGAAATAAATTCAGCTTTGCCATTGCTAGAGTTGTCAAAATTCCACAGTAATTAAAATTTGAATTTTCACCGAATATGAAATTTCCAAATTAAAAACGTATTATGTGTACCCTTTTAAAAAGGAATGTGATAGTTCTTGTCAAATGAGGAAATTTAAAGGTAAAAGTTACAGTTTGTCTTATGCTGCATAGACTATTCACCCCCTAACTTGAAGGTCTAATGATAAGACAATTGGTTTTTTGTGCATGGTTTTCATCTAAAATTTAGTTTACCAAAGGTAAATAACTGGTTACTAGGAACTGCCTTTAGCAAAAATTACTATAAAGTTCAGGACAGTTTGAAATAAAACCCAGGAAAAAAGATTAATGTGAGCAGTTCTCCAAGACCCTTGCTGATAGGACATAAACTATGACAAAATGGGTAGGAAAAGGTATTGCAAAAAGAATTTCTTAAGGTTTAAAAGATACACTTTCGTTATAGGAAAAAGGATTCAGAGAAACAAAGGATTGTAACCTTATTGATTACATTTTTGATGATCACCGAGAATTTTTTGTACTTATATTTTAAAAAATGTATTCTACTGTAACAAGTTAATAAAGAGAGTTTTTAAAAAACTATAAACTAGAAATTGAGAGTCTTACATTCTCTTTTGTATTTGATTATTGTGTCTGGATATAAATTACAATAGCACGTGAAAATAAAATGTTTTAAAATTATTGTCCACATTCAGTTATTCTTAATATTTAAATTTAATGTTGGTCCAAATTCTTTAAATAATTTTATGCTCGTCTCTTCTCTCCCTCATCTAGTGATTCAGGGACTGTTAATTTTAGCATGACATACCCAGATGATTGCAACAAATAAAATTAAATGTACTCTGAGGACAAACTTAGCAATATCTGCTATTGACTGTATATAGCCCCCTTCGTTAGTAATTTAAGTTGCTGTTACGAGGACAAGAAAAAAATCTGGCTTGGAAAATGGAATCCTGGAAAAAACAAAAAATTCAGAATATGGATAAATACTAACAGCATAGTTCTATACTTGTATAGAGTAATGTTTCCATTCTGATAAAGATTTATTTCAATTGCTATTATGGATGTGGTTCTATGCATGTTTTATTTTAATAAATGTGTATTTTTCAGTGTTAATTTTATCAGTAACAGCTATACTTAATAACTGCCTTAAATTTCTTATTTCTTTTTTTTAGAGATGAGATCTCACTGTATTGCCCAGGCTAGGCTTGAATTCGGGCTCAAGCGATCATCCCGCTTCAAATTCACAAGTAGCTGGGCTGAGAGGTTGTGTGCCATCACCCAGGCAAATTTTTTATTTTACATGAAATAGAAGTAGATATAGGTAATGATAATAGTAGCCAAATTGTCACCATGTATTTTAATTTCAGACAATTAGAAAATGGGACATCAAGAAAAATGTGGAAGCTACTTAGCTGGGGATGTTTGACATGGCATTCATTTATCTAGTGCAGTGGTTCTCACCTGGAGTGATTTTGTCCCCCAGTGGACATTTGACAACTGGAGACATTTTATGTCACAACTCAAGAGAGGAGGTATATTAGTGGTATCTAGTGGGACCAGGCCAAGGATGCTGCTAAACATGCTGCAATACACAGGACAGCCCTTGCAACAGTTAGCCTCAAATGTCAGTAGTGCCAAGTCTCAGAATCTTTTGGTCTAGTGTGATTTCCATAGTTTGTCACTGAATTTGTGGGAAGGTGGGGTGGTGCTGGATGTTGCCTAAAATTTATCCTATAGGTTAATTTTTTAAAACATCCGATTTGTTTAGAATTCATTGTAGATCCTAGAGATAAATTATGTGCATATTTTAATTGTATGAAATGATATATTAACATTTGCCCACACTTTATATTCATTATGTTCACATTTGACATTTGACCTACCAGTTTTCCACAGTTTATTGGTTTGTTGTCTTAAGTTTATTTGAAAGAAAATGTGTTCTTTGACAGATAGTAATGTTTTATCCGTGTACAAAGTCATGAGAAATCTCATGTTTCAGATCACCCATTGTATAAACATTAAATTAGCAGTTTCTCCCATTCATTCTGTAGGTAATTGTGATTTCCACAGTTTAATGAGACAGGGTCTCACTCTGTCACCCAGGCCGACGTGCAGCGGCGCAATCTCTGACCCCCAGGCTCCCACAGCAGCCTCCTGAGTAGCTGGGACCACAGGTGCACATCACCATGCCTGGGTTTTTTGTTTGTTTTTGTTTTTGTTTTTGTAGTTTTGGAAGAGACAGGGTCTCGCCATGTTTCCCAGGCTGGTCTCAAACTCTTTAGCTCAAGCAGTCTGCCTGCCTCAGCTTCCCAAAGTGTTGGGATTACAGGCATGAGCCACCGCGCCAGGCCAAAACTGATCTTTAAAATGTGTGTGTGTAACACAGTCATGGCTTGTTTTTGAGGTTAAATCTCCAAGAACAGACTAAATCACTGTTAAATTTATTTGCCTCTTGTTTTTAAATAATTCATCTGGTGGTCTTTTTTTAGCCTGAAAGCACAACATTGATTGAGGTGGTTTCAACCTTCTGTGATTTCCACAAATAAGTAATTAAGAGTGTTCTTTATAAAGGGATTTTGCTTGCCCTGGAGAAAGATGACTTTTCTAGGGGATGGTAAGAGGGAAATAAACCTGCTTTTGTTCAGGTGCATATGAGATATAAATGTATATGAGAAACTAGTCCTCATAACTCTGTCATTGACTGGAATGTGCAGTGCACACCAAATGTAAAGAATCCAGGAGATTAATAGGAATGTACAGAAAATCTCCAGGCAAATGATTTCATTAAATATTAATTTATGAGTTACTTGGAAGCTGAAAGCAATCTATACATGAGTATGCAGACTATCAAATTCGTTGCAAATCCAAACTCTATCAGATGTACTGTAAGGTATCAGATGCCTATTAGATGTTAAGACCAGCTACAATGCTCATAGCATATCAGTTAGTGATGCCTTTAATTATTTTAAAGGAGATAATCAGTTTCCCTACTGCCTACTCTTATGAACACTGGAAGAAAAAAGCAAAGTTAACAAAATGAGCCCGTGTGCTTCAGAATGTGAATTTTGGTCAATTAAAAGGAGAAGTAAGTATTACACATAAAACAGCACTGCTTAGCTGCTAAACTGGTGATTATGTCCAAGAATTCTCTATTTTAAAAAAATCTAATTCCAAAAAGATGAACTTAGCTCTTGGTAGTTAAGCATGCTGCAAGGAGGCCTGTAGCTCGTGTCAACATAATTTTTTCCTATCCCCAAATTCCCTGTCCTGTGTGAAGAAAAAAAAAGTGTATTCCTTTTACTTCTTATCACAAGTAATAAGTAAGTTTACTCCTTATCACAAGCAAGCCTCACATTGTACCTCTGATACCATTTCTTCCTCTTTTCAGGATTTCTTTTTTCCTTCCAGTCTCTGTGCTATATTCTTTCCCTCGGCTACAAGTATTTCAGGTTTTTAACCTTTCTAATTCCTCAAGTCATGGCATCTCTCCTTTTCCCTCCACTGTAAAATGTCTTGAAAGCCTTTACCTATCTCCTTGTTTCCTCAATATTCCTGATCCTCTTACCCTGCTCCCGTATTACTTATCACTTTCTAACATACTATTTGATTTACTTATTAAGCTTATTTTTTAATAGCCTGCCTCTTACTAGATGGTGAGCTCAAAGTCAGGGAAGGAATTAAAATGGATTTAATTGACAAATAAAACTTAGGTATATGTATTGAATACAACAGGATGTTTTGATATATGTATACATACAGAATGGCTAAATTGAGCTAACTAAAGTGCATTCACCTTTTTTTGTGATGAAGACACAATCTATTCTCAGTGATTTTTCAATACAACAATACATTCGTATGAACTTTAGTCAGCATGTTGTACAATAGATCTCTTAAACCTGTTTGTCCTGTTTAACTGAAATTTTGTATTCTTTTACCAACAGCTCCCTAACTGCCTCCACCCACTTCCCATACCCAGCCCCTGATAATTACCGTTCTACATTCTTATCTCTTGTGAGTTCAACTTTTTTAGATTCGACATGTAAGTGAGATCATTTGTTATTTGCCTTTCTTTCTTTGGTTGGTTTCATTTAACATGATGTCCTTTAGGTTCATCCATGTTGTTCCAAATACCAGGTTTTGTCTTTTTAAAGGCAGGATGGTATTACATTATGTGTATATACTACATTTTCTTTATCTGTTCATCCAGTGAACACTTAGGTTGATTCCATGTCTTGGCTATTGTGAATAATGCCGCAGTGAACATGGGAATGCGTATGTCTCTGACATACTGATTTCATTTCGTTTGGATAAATACCCAGCAGTGGGATTGCTGGATCATGGTAGTTATATTTTTAATTTTTTTTTTTTTTTTTTTTTTTTGAAAAAGAGTCTCACTTTGTTGCCCAGGCTGGAGTGCAGTGGTGCTATCTCAGCTCACTGCAACCTCCGCCTCCTGGGTTCAAGCAATTCTTCTGCCACAGCCTTCCAAGTAGCTGGGATTACAGGCATCTGCCACCATTCCTGGCTAATTTTTTGTAGAGATGGGGTTTTGAAATGTTGGCCAGGCTGGTCTCGAACTCCTGACCTCGGCCTCCCAAAGTGCTGGGATTACAGGTGTGAGTCACCATGCCTGGCCCTATTTTTAATTTATTAAGGAACCCTCACTGTTTTCTATACTAATTTACCTTCCCTCAACTGTATAAAAAAATTATGTTTTCTCCACATTCCCCCCCACCAACACTTATTTTTTTGATACGAACCATTCTAACAGGTGTGAGGTGATATCTCATCGTGATTGTAATTTGCATTTCCTTGATGACTAGTGATGTTGACCATTTTTTTCATGTACCTGTTGGCTATTTGTACGTCTTTTAAGAAATACCTATTCAGGTCCTTTGCCCACTTAAAATCCAGTCAGTTATTTGTTTTCTTGCTATTGAGGTATTCAATTTCTTTATATATTCTGGATGTTAACCATTTATTAGATATATGGTTTGCAGATTTTTTTCCCATTTCATAGGTTGTCTCTTCAACTCTTGATTCTATGGCTGTGCGGAAGCTTTTTAGTTTGATGTAATCTTATTTGTTTTTGCTTTTGTTGCCTATGCTTTTGGAATCATATATAAAAAACCATTGCCCAGACCAGTGCCATGAAGAGCTTTTCCCTTATGTTTTTCTCTTAACAGTTTTACAGTTTCAGGTCTTATGTTTAAGTCTTCAATCCATTTTGAATTGATTTTTGTATATGGTGGGAGATGAGGGTCTAATATTGTACATGTCAATATCCGGTTTTCCGAGCACCATTTATTAAGGATTGTTCCTTCTCCATTGTATGTCCTTGACACTTTTGTCTAAAATTAACCAACCATAAGTGTATGGATTTATTACTGGGCTCTCTGTTCTGTTCCATTGGCCTATGTGTCTGTTTTTATGCTAGTACCATACTGTTTTGATCACTATAACTTTGTAGTATATTTTGAAGTTGGGTAATGTTATGTCTCCAACTTTGTTCTTTTTGCTCAAAATTGCATTGGCTTTTCACAGTCTGTGGCTCCATATGAATTTTAGGATTTTTTTTTCTATTTCTGTGAAAAATGTCATTGCATTGAATCTGTAGATCACTAGTTAGTGTGGACATTTTAACAATATTCTTCCAATTCATGAACGTGGGATAGCTTTTTGTTTATTTGTGTCATCTTCAATTTTTTGCTTTTATCAGTGTTTTATAGTTTACACTTTACAGGTGTCTCACCTCTTTGGTTAAATTTCTTCCTATTTTTTTTAGTATTGTAAACAGGATTTTTTTTTTTTTTTGATTAAAATTTTACGTTGGTGTTCTTTTTTTTTTATACTTTCAGTTCTAGGGTACGTGTGCATAACGTGCAGGTTTGTTACATATGTATACTTGTGCCATGTTGGTGTGCTGCACCCATCAACTCGTCAGCACCCATCAATTCGTCATTTATATCAGGTATAACTCCCAATGCAATCCCTCCCCGCTGCCCCCTCCCCATGATAGGCCCCAGTGTGTGATGTTCCCTTTCCCGAGTCCAAGTGATCTCATTGTTCAGTTCCCACCTATGAGTGAGAACATGCGGTGTTTGGTTTTCTGTTCTTGTGATAGTTTGCTAAGAATGATGGTTTCCAGCTGCATCCATGTCCCTACAAAGGATGCAAACTCATCCTTTTTTTATGGCTGCATAGTATTCCATGGTGTATATGTGCCACATTTTCTTAATCCAGTCTGTCACTGATGGACATTTGGGTTGATTCCAAGTCTTTGCTATTGTGAATAGTGCCACAATAAACATACATGCGCATGTGTCTTTATAGCAGCATGATTTATAATCCTTTGGGTATATACCCAGTAGTGGGAGTGCTGGGTCATATGGTACATCTAGTTCTAGATCCTTGAGGAATTGCCATACTGTTTTCCATAATGGTTGAACTAGTTTACAATCCCACCAACAGTGTAAAAATGTTCCTATTTCTCCACATCCTCTCCAGCACCTGTTGTTTCCTGACTTTTTAATGATTGCCATTCTAACTGGTATGAGATGGTATCTCATTGTGGTTTTGATTTGCATTTCTCTGATGGTGAGTGATGATGAGCATTTTTTCATGTGTCTGTTGGCTGTATGAATGTCTTCTTTTGAGAAATGTCTGTTCATATCCTTTCCCCACTTTTTGATGGGGTTGTTTTTTTCTGGTAAATTTGTTTGAGTTCTTTGTAGGTTCTGGATATTAGCCCTTTGTCAGGTGAGTAGATTGCAAAAATTTTCTCCCATTCTGTAGGTTGCCTGTTCACTCTGATGGTAGTTTCTTTTGCTGTGCAGAAGCTCTTTAGTTTAATCATATCCCATTTGTCAATTTTGGCTTTTGCTGCCGTTGCTTTTGGTGTTTTAGACATGAAGTCCTTGCCCATGCCTATGTCCTGAATGGTACTACCTAGGTTTTCTTCTAGGGTTTTTATGGTATTAGGTCTAACATTTAAGTCTCTAATCCATCTTGAATTAATCTTTGTATAAGGAGTAAGGAAAGGATCCAGTTTCAGCTTTCTACTTATGGCTAGCCAATTTTCCCAGCACCATTTATTAAATAGGGAATCATTTCCCCATTTCTTGTTTCTCTCAGGTTTGTCAAAGATCAGATGTCTGTAGATGTGTGGTTTTATTTCTGAGGACTCTGTTCTGTTCCATTGGTCTATATCTCTGTTTTGGTACCAGTACCATGCTGTTTTGGTTACTGTAGCCTTGTAGTATAGTTTGAAGTCAGGTAGCGTGATGCCTCCAGCTTTGTTCTTTTGACTTAGAATTGTCTTGGCAATGCGGGCTCTTTTTTGGTTCCATATGAACTTTAAAGCAGTTTTTTCCAATTCTGTGAAGAAACTCATTGGTAGCTTGATGGGGATGGCATTGAATGTATAAATAACCTTGGGCAGTATGGCCATTTTCACGATATTGATTCTTCCTATCCATGAGCATGGTATGTTCTTGCATTTGTTTGTGTCCTCTTTTATTTCACTGAGCAGTGGTTTGTAGTTCTCCTTGAAGAGGTCCTTTACATCCCTTGTAAGTTGGATTCCTAGGTATTTTATTCTCTTTGAAGCAATTGTGAATGGAAGTTCATTCATGATTTGGCTCTCTGTTTGTCTGTTACTGGTGTATAAGAATGCTTGTGATTTTTGCACATTGATTTTGTATCCTGAGACTTTGCTGAAGTTGCTTATCAGCTTAAGGAGATTTTGGGCTGAGACAATGGGGTTTTCTAAATATACAATCATGTTGTCTGCAAACAGGCACAGTTTGGCTTCTTCTTTTCCTAACTGAATACCCTTGATTTCTTTCTCTTGCCTGATTGCCCTAGCCAGAACTTCCAACACTATGTTGAATAGGAGTGGTGAGAGAGGGCATCCCTGTCTTGTGCCAGTTTTCAAAGGGAATGCTTCCAGTTTTTGCCCATTCAGTATGATATTGGCTGTGGGTTTGTCATAAATAGCTCTTATTATTTTGAGGTACGTTCCATCAATACCGAATTTATTGAGCGTTTTTAGCATGAAGGGCTGTTGAATTTTGTCAAAAGCCTTTTCTGCATCTATTGAGATAATCATGTGGTTCTTGTCTTTGGTTCTGTTTATATGCTGGATTATGTTTATTGATTTGCGAATGTTGAACCAGCCTTGCATCCCAGGGATGAAGCCCACTTGATCATGGTGGATAAGCTTTTTGATGTGCTGCTGAATCCGGTTTGCCAGTATTTTATTGAGGATTTTTGCATCGATGTTCATCAAGGATATTGGTCTAAAATTCTCTTTTCTTGTTGTGTCTCTGCCAGGCTTTGGTATCAGGATGATGTTGGCCTCATAAAATGAGTTAGGGAGGATTCCCTCTTTTTCTATTGATTGGAATAGTTTCAGAAGGAATGGTACCAGCTCCTCCTTGTACCTCTGGTAGAATTCAGCTGTGAATCCATCTGGTCCTGGACTTTTTTTGGTTGGTAGGCTATTAATTATTGCCTCAATTTCAGAGCCTGCTATTGGTCTATTCAGGGATTCAACTTCTTCCTGGTTTAGTCTTGGAAGAGTGTAAGTGTCCAGGAAATTATCAATTTCTTCTAGATTTTCTAGTTGATTTGCATAGAGGTGTTTATAGTATTCTCTGATGGTAGTTTGTATTTCTGTGGGGTCGGTGGTGATATCCCCTTTACCATTTTTTATTGCGTCTATTTGATTCTTCTCTCTTTTCTTCTTTATTAGTCTTGCTAGCGGTCTGTCAATTTTGTTGATCTTTTCAAAAAACCAACTCCTGGATTCATTGATTTTTTGGAGGGTTTTTTGTGTCTCTATCTCCTTCAGTTCTGCTCTGATCTTAGTTATTTCTTGCCTTCTGCTTGCTTTTGAATGTGTTTGCTCTTGCCTCTCTAGTTCTTTTAATTGTGATGTTAGAGTGTCAATTTTAGATCTTTCCAGCTTTCTCTTGTGGGCATTTAGTGCTATAAATTTCCCTCTACACACTGCTTTCAATGTGTCCCAGAGATTCTGGTATGTTGTATCTTTGTTCTCATTGGTTTCAAAGAACATCTTTATTTCTGCCTTCATTTGGTTATGTACCCAGTAGTCATTCAGGAGCAGGTTGTTCAGTTTCCATGTAGTTGAGCGGTTTTGATTGAGTTTCTTAGTCCTGAGTTCTAGTTTGATTGCACTGTGGTCTGAGAGACAGTTTGTTATAATTTCTGTTCTTGTACATTTGCTGAGGAGTGCTTTACTTCCAATTATGTGGTCAATTTTGGAATAAGTGCGATGTGGTGCTGAGCAGAATGTATATTCTGTTGATTTGGGGTGGAGAGTTCTATAGATGTCTATTAGGTCCGCTTGGTGCAGAGATGAGTTCAATTCCTGGATATCCTTGTTAACTTTCTGTCTCGTTGATCTGTCTAATGTTGACAGTGGAGTGTTGAAGTCTCCCATTATTATTGTATGGGAGTCTAAGTCTCTTTGTAAGTGTCTAAGGACTTGCTTTATGAATCTGGGTGCTCCTGTATTGGGTGCATATATATTTAGGATAGTTAGCTCTTCCTGTTGAATTCATCCCTTTACCATTATGTTCTGCTGGATGATACCCTGAAGAGTGTTTTCCAACTTGGTTCCATTTTCCCCCTCACTTTCAGGCACCCCAATCAGACGTAGATTTGGTCTTTTTACATAATCCCATACTTCTTGCAGGCTTTGTTCATTTCTTTTTCTTCTTTTTTCTTTTGGTTTCTCTTCTCGCTTCATTTCATTCATTTGATCCTCAATTGCTGATACTCTTTCTTCCAGTTGATCGAGTCGGTTACTGAAGCTTGTGCTTTTGTCACGTATTTCTCGTGTCATGGTTTTCATCTCTGTCATTTCGTTTATGACCTTCTCTGCATTAATTATTCTAGCTATCAATTCTTCCACTCTTTTTTCAAGATTTTTAGTTTCTTTGCACTGGGTACGTAATTCCTCCTTTAGATCTGAGAAGTTTGATGGACTGAAGCCTTCTTCTCTCATCTCGTCAAAGTCATTCTCTGACCAGCTTTGATCCGTTGCTGGCGATGAGCTGCACTCCTTTGCAGGGGGAGATGCGCTCTTATTTTTTGAATTTCCAGCTTTTCTGCCCTGCTTTTTCCCCATCTTTGTGATTTTTATCTGCCTCTGGTCTTTGATGATGGTGACGTACTGATGGGGTTTTGGTATAGGTGTCCTTCCTGTTTGATAGTTTTCCTTCTAACAGTCAGGACCCTCAGCTGTAGGTCTGTTGGAGATTGCTTGAGGTCCACTCCAGACCCTGTTTGCCTGGGTATCAGCAGCAGAGGTTGCAGAAGATAGAATATTGCTGAACAGCGAGTGTACCTGTCTGATTCTTACTTTGGAAGCCTCCTCTCAGGGGTGTACTCCACCCTGTGAGGTGTGGGGTGTCAGACTGCCCCTAGTGGGGGTTGTCTCCCAGTTAGGCTACTCAGAGGTCAGCGACCCACTTGAGCAGGCAGCCTGTCCCTTCTCAGATCTCAACCTCCGTGTTGGGAGATCCACTGCTCTCTTCAAAGCTGTCAGAGTCGTTTGCGTCTGCAGAGGTTTCTGCTGTTTTTGTTGTTTTTTAGCTGTCCCCTGTCCCCAGAGGTGGAGTCTACAGAGACAGGCAGGTTTCCTTGAGCTGCTGTGAGCTCCACCCAGTAAGAGCTTCCCAGGGGCTTTGTTTACCTACTTAAGCCTCAGCAATGGCGGGCGCCCCTCCCCCAGCCTTGCTGCTGCTTTGTGGTTAGATCTCAGACTGCTGTGCTAGCAATGAGGGAGGCTCCGTGGGCGTGGGACCCTCCCGGCCAGGTGTGGGATATAATCTCCGGTGTGCAGGTGTTACAGCACAGTATTGGGATGGGAGTTACCTGATTTTCCAGGTGTTGTGTGTCTCAGTTCCCCTGGCTAGGAAAAGGGTTTCCCTTCCCCCTTGCCCTTCCCAGGTGAGGCGATGCCTCGCCCTGCTTCAGCTCTCGCTGGTCGGGCTGCAGCAGCTGACCAGCACCGATTGTCCGGCACTCCCCAGTGAGATGACCCCAGTACCTCAGTTGAAAATGCAGAAATCACCGGTCTTCTGTGTCGCTCGCGCTGGGAGTTGGAGACTGGAGACTGGAGCTGTTCCTATTTGGCCTTCTTGCTCCGCCCCCCGCCTTGGTGTTCTTAAGTGAGGTAGGTCTGAGGTTTCTGTCCTTTGCAGTATACTTCAGGTTTGGAATCCATGTTATGTTTTCTTTATAAAAATTAATGGAAAGTTTTCCTCTTTTAAAAATGTTTAAATAGCTTTGGGAGTATTTGGTTCTTGAAGATTTGGTAGAATTCCCCTCTGAATCCATCTAGGGCTGGTGCTAGTTAGGTTAGTTTTTGATAAGTTTTTACATTTCAATTTTTACTTTCTATCTTGTCAAATTTCATAAGAGATATTTTCCAAGCAACTATCTGTTTCATCTAGGTTTTCAAGTTTATTTGGAAAGATATGTATTAAGCAGTCTCTCATTTTAAAAAAATACAGCATTTGTTTCAAAGTTATTTTTCCCTCTTTATTTCCTGTTTTGTATATTTGTGTTCTCCCTGTCATCTCTTCCCTCTCCACTTTGATTGGTTAACTAGTGACCATTTGTTTTGTTGATGAATGTTTTAAGAGTCAGATTATTTATTCTGTTGTTTCATTTCTAAATAATAATTTGTACCTTGTCTTTACTGCATTTCCTCTTTCAGGTGTCACTATTTTTATAGCTTTTGAAATGAGTATTGAATTCAGTACACTGATTCTTTAATTTTTATTGATTATAAGTGTATAGACTCTAAATTTGCCAGTAATCACTGCTTTAATTTTATACTGTACATTCTAATATATTACGTTTTAATTATGATTTTTTTAAAAGAAATTTGGCAATTTTTTTTTTTTTTACTCTGATCTGAGCTGTTTGTTTAATGGAGAATTGTCTTTTTTTTTTTTTAAATTCCAGAGTGAAATGACATTTTTGGTTTTAAAAAATTTCTGACTTTTAGTTTTACTATATTGTGACTGAAGAATGTTGTTTGTGTTCTATTTTTGAATTTTTGTGACATAACATAGGGTACATTTCTTTGAATGTTTCACATTGACAGATAAAATTCTGTAGCATCAGGGTATATTTTGGATATATATAATATTGACATTATTAGTTCTGTTTTTAGGCCTTTTGTATACTTAATGTGTACTTTTTTCACTTGACTTATCTTGGACTGATTGTGATCTCTTAGTATATTTCTGTTCATTTCTTCTTGCATCTTCTGTAGTTTCTGCTTTATGAAGGTGGGTGCTGTTTTTTGGTATGTAGATATTCAAAATAATTGTATCTTCATTATGATTATAATACTATAAAGTATCTTTGTTTTGTTTACTGCTTTGAGGCCTGAATTCTACTTTACTAGATATACAGCTCACAACCTTGGTTTACTTTTGTTTGCAATTGCCTACTCTACTTTTCCTATTCCTTTACTCTTTGGCCTTTTTTGGAAACAAGGCAAATGGTTTAGGCCTGTCTGCATTTATTGATACAACTTACTGGTGAGTCTGTGCAGTAGAGAAAGTCAGCCTGAGACTTCCAAATTCATGTTAGAGCTACCACTTATTACAAATCTCTAGCAATGTTAAATATTTTACTTTTATAAACATATTTTACATTACTGATAATCCTGTCTAACCTTCATTTTCTTAAAATTCATAAATAAGAAATATTTGCCAGCTTTATCAAAAGAATATGACCACCCCAAGTTAATATTTTTAAAAATGTAGTCTTAAAATTACTTAAGAGAAAATACATTTTTGAGTAGGAATATTATGCTTTTATTGCACAAGCAAGCTCAAATGGTCAGGCAGTACATTGATCAAGTCTGCTAGAACAGCATTCACTGGGAGAAAACTACCAAAGACAAGTAATATCCAGGGGATGCCATTGTCCATCCCCTCTAGAAAATGCATAGAGATTTTAGCAGGGATTGGTATTCTATTCAGAAAGAATACTTAGATTGTTGGCCTTCTAATCTGCATGACTAAGAAGGCACTGGTATCCTGCTGGTTGATCAGGGACCAGGGGGATCCTGGCCCTATCCTGATAGCTCAGGCTTTGTGGTTAGGGTGTGTGTGTGAAGGGATGGGGGTTGTCTTTTGTTTTCCTCCCTCGTTGTAATCAGGGGGCTGGTTCCAAGTGATACGGCAATCTGGTGGTAGGATTCACCTGCCTCTTTCCTGTCATGACCAAGACACTGAAGTCCAAGATTTGGGGTTAACTGAGAATGATTGCCTTAAGTGCGAGGCATAGTCAGTTTCTATGTAGCTTTGCAAATTCCAACTCCCTCTCTGGGAAACTAGACTCAGGCAAGTTAATAATTAGCTTTCTATTTCTATTACAGAAACATCATTATGTTAGTTAATTTTTTCTTCCAGAAGCAATGTATGTTTATATAAAGTACCTTACATTTTTGATATGGTTTCCATCAATAGGTAACTGTATCATGATTTCAGTCTGGTCAGTTATGAGAAAGTTATTTTTGATTGGTCATTTAAATTTGAATGTTATTACTATGGGAAAATGGAAAAGTACAACTTCTCTTTAAAAAGTAGTAAGTGGTTTGGATTTGAAGGTTGCTTCCCTTGAGGGGAAAACATGTTAGTGCAAATAATTTCTACATGACATGCTTCTACAAAGTTGTTACACAAAACTTTTACTGTACTTCAATTTTTCTAACAAATGGCAGCAGGTAAAGCATTTTTAATATATTGTTAAGCTATAAACTGATTCACAATAGGAAATAAGACAGGAATAAACTTTAGTTGGGGTCTGGGATGGATGGATTTTTAACTTAGTTTTTCATATGTTTGAAAGTAAAACAGATAACTAAAAAAAGAAACATTGATTATACTCTTTCCTTTATATGTGTTATGCCTCCTAAGTTTTCAATAATGTGTAGTATTTTAGTAAAGGAACACCTATAGAGCAAACTTCGTATTGAAAAAGTCAGGATTCTATATTTCATCCCTGTGGTATATATTTTATTCTACTTACATAAAATTTATATACTTTTTTGAATTTTAAATATTTGATATGGATTTTATATTTTTTTGGACAGGTAAAAACATCAAATGTGTTTGGTATCTTCATTGGCATTTCCTTTTTCCTTTTTTATTGCACCACTTCCCACACCCATAACAAGACATGCTTATGGTGGATGCTTGACGAATATTAGGGAAATAAATGACTGCAGTATGTCCTCCCTGAGGCAACCTTAATCCCCATTCGAATGTGTCTGCTGGAATCAAATTTGTGATCTCATAGAAAGAACGAATTCTCTGCAATTTGGCATGACCTGATGTGACTGTCAATTTTATATGTCAACTTGACTGGGCCACAGGGTGCCTAGATACTTGGTCAAATGTTACCCTGAGTGTGTCTGTGAGGGTGTTTTTGGAAGATGACCATTCGAATGGGCAGACTGAGAAAGCAGATTGACCTTCCTAATGTTCCTGGGTCTCATCCAGTCAGCTGAAAGTCTGAATAGAGCAAAAAGGCTGATCCTCCAGTTGAGTAGAGGGAGCTCCTCCTGCTTGACTGCCTTGATCTGGAACATTGGTTTTTTTTCTGCCTTTGAACTTGAACTGAAACATTGGCCCTTCCTGGGTCTTAAGGCTGCAGGCCTTCAGACTGGAACTTACACCATTGTTCTCCTGTCTCCAGCTTGCCAACAGCAGATCTTAAGACTTACCAGCCTCCATAATCACATGAACAAATTCCTTATGATAAATCAATCTCTCTCCCTCCCACATCCACCACAGCCTATTCATTTTGTTTCTTTGGAAAACCCTGGAAATACCTAGCTACCATTCTGTTTTCAAACATAATGAAAAGTATTAATGCTCATCATTTCCTTGAACCTAATTTCTCTTTAAATCGGTCTTATTTTACTGGGTACTTTAGTAACATACAGGAATAGATTATGATGGTATAGTAGGTTCAGTAATGGGCATTCAGACATCAAGTCCTAATCCCTAGAATTTGCAAACGTTACCTTATTGGAAAAGGGGTCTTTGCAGATCTAATTGAGGGTCTTGAGGAAAGGGGATTACTCTGGGTTATCTGGGAAGGCCTTAAATACCATCACAGATAGTCTTAAAAAGAGACAAAGGGCGATAACATGAACGCACAGAGGAGAAGACACGGATAAGGAGGAAGCAGTATGACCATGAGGCAGAGATTGGAGTGATGTAGCCACAAGCCAAAGAATACCTAATGCTGTCAGTAGTTGGAAGAAGCAAGAAACAGATTCTCCCCTAGAGTCTTAGGAAGGAATGTGGCCCTGTTCACACCTTGATTCAAAGTTCAGGCCTTCAGAACTTCAAGAGAATAAATTTTTGTGTTTTAAGCCACTAATTTTGTGATGATTTGTTACAACAGTCACAGGAAAGTAACACAGATGGAAAGACCTGCAGCTACTTAGGTGATCACTAAAAATGCTATTGTAATAGAAAATAGCCTGATTGGTTAGTGTGTGTGTGTGTGAAAAATTTGCAGAGAACCATTATGCTTTACTATGTAATTATTTAAATTTTACAAGCTGTTGCTATTTGCATACTCTGAATTGATTCAAATTATTGTGCTGTATAGACTTTTTGAGGCTCAAATTGGATTTCTGAGATAAATGAGGTATGGATTGCCCTCAAATATTACTGAACTACAGTCACGTGGTAAAACTTACTTTTCAAACAACTAGTCATAAGGTGGATGCCAGTCTCGTGTTACTGTGTCTAACACTTCAAAGGTGTGGTGAATAATCAGTGTTTGGATGGTTGTCCACCCTCCAAATATTCCCTCCTGTTTGGGAGAGTTCACCATTGGTATAATCTTCATGGAAGATAGGATACTACCCCTGAATATAGTAGCTAAAATGGTTTTCTTTTCCTCTTCCCTCTCTTGGAGCCAGGAGTTGGTCATGGGATCAGGGCTCAGTTAATCAAACACTCCCACCCAGAGCTTTGCATCTTTAGTGACTAACATATCCATAGGAGGTAGGCAGGATTCATGGTGGCAGGGGCAGCTATTTCTGCTCTTCAGCACTGCCTTTGTTGGCCCATATTCCAAGTTTGGTTTGCCAGCATCCCATCAATAATGTGAGCTCTCAACATCCTTCCAACAAATTCCCTTTTTACTTGAAAGAACCAGTGTTGGTTTCTGGTACTTTCAGTTGAAAGACTTATAAAAGCTATAATGGTTCTTCTTGGTATCCATCTTAGTTCATAATAGTTTCTTAGCAGTTCAAGGTTTATTAATCCAATAGAATTTCTGACTCAGAGATGGTAAAAGTGAAACATCATGTACAGCCTTAAATTTACTGGTGTTGATTATCTTTTCAAGCTATTCCAGATTGTAAAAAGTAATTGAAACATGTAAGCAGCTTTGTCACAAGCTAGCTAGTGTCTTTGCATCATTATAATATCAAAGGTAACAAATTCTGATTGAAACTTAACATAAAATGATATATTTTTGTTGCATTATTAATATGACATATATAGGAAATTATATAATAGATATACTTATTGAAGCTTTGCTTCATGCCAGACATTAACCATTTAGACATTTATTTAATCCTCATAACAATCTTATGAGGAAGGTACCATAAAAATTCCCATTTTGCAGATAAGGAAATAGGGGCATTTGCAAAATCGAAAATAAAAGGCAGCCGATACTTTGTTACTCTGTAGTGCTTTTAACTTCAATCATTATTAGTAAGTCAGTTGTGTAAGACTCTGCCTTCTTAAGTGCAGCCAGGTCCAGGCAGCTCAGCCCCTGCAAGCTTCATGTATCCTTTATCTGCTGCTTAAGTATGGATCTCAAAATAGCACCACATACAGATGGTACAGCTGGCCTAGCAGATGTAGAGTGAAGCTATCTGCAAAATTTCGCAAATGAATCTGTAGTTTAATATGTTACAGATATATAAAAATAATAAGAGTGCACTATTTTAATGCATAATTTTTTTAAGGCACACCTTCCTCATCTAGAGAATAATTTGGGATTATTTAAGGCAATCTCAATTTTATCGCTCAGCTGAAAACCATAAGGAGAATCTCAATGCAGAAGTGTACACCAAAAGTAACTTTTAAAGAAGTCAGTATGGGTTAAGTTTCATAATCAAGCTGGCAGAAATAGCTTTTTAGGCATTTCTGCCCTAGTACCATCCTTTGACCTACTGATATTAGCTGCGGCATGCCTTTGCCACAGGCATTGTATAGGTAGAAAGGATTGTCTGAAGCACAATTTTGTGTTTCTGGGATCCTCCTGTTTCTTCAGTATTATATGTATCTGCCTTGATCTCTTTTGTTCTTTGATTTTCTGTCCATTCTTTTATTGCCTCTTACCCCCTTCTCCTGGCCCCAGCATTCCCTTGGCAGTTTATCCCATTAGGTGTCTTTTGGCTATCTAGTGCTGCATAATGGAGTACCCCAAAATTTACTGGCTTAAAACAACAACTGTTTTTATTATTTCTCACTATTCTGTGAGTCAGGAATTCAAAGAGGGAACAGCAGAGATGATCTAGATATCATGTCTACTAGAATGTCCAAAATGGTTTCCTCACTTCCATGGCTGGTACCTGCACTAATAAGTCTCTAATGGTAGGAGTTGGCTTGAGTGATTCTGGTGAGGTCATATATTTAGGGTCTTTGGTGTAACTGTTGGCTGGGTTCCTCAATTCTTCATGCAATCTAATGACCTCTCCCTCTCCATATGGTGTCTCCATAGGGCTTCTGTATGTGCTGTCTCCAATGGGGTAACCAGACTTCTTATGTAGGAGTTCAGGACTTTCAAGAGTACAAAAACAGAAGCTGCCAGGGCTTCCTGCCTTATTCTGCTGATCAAAAGAGGTCACTGGGCCAGGTGAAATTCAAGGGGAGGAGACTATAGAAAGACAACTTTGGGAGTCATCAAAGAACCAGGGCACCACATTGTGTAATGGCAGCATCACAACCATGTTTGTGTTCAAATATTGTGTGCATGTACATAGTGGACATTTGATAAAAGCACTTTCTGCATTCTCCTTGCATTAGGCTAGATCCTTATTTCAGTCACCTATACATAGATGTAAAAACAGTTATCTTGCATATCATTGTTATTACTGCTTCTTTGGGTTAGGTCAGATTTGTAATAATTTTGGTCAGAGAATTTTGAGAGCAGTGAATTATGCCTTATCTTCAAAATAAAGGTAAGACCAGAACAAAGTGAGAATACATTTCTGAGTAAAAGAATTGGTAGATCCTATGGGCTCATTCTTTATTTTATTTTATTTTATTTTAATTTTATTTTTGAGATGGAGTTTCACTCTTGTTGCCCAGGCTGGAGTGCAATGGCATGATCTCGGCTCACTGCAACCTCCGCCTCCTGGATTCAAGCGATTCTCCTGCCTCAGCCTCCCAAGTAGCTGAGATTACAGGCATGCGCCACCATGCCCGGCTTATTTTGTATTTTTAGTAGAGATGGGGGTGTCTTCATGTTGGTCAGGCTGGTCTCGAACTTCCGACCTCAGGTGATGTGCCCACCTTGGCCTCCCAAAGTGCTGGGATTAGAGGCCTGAGCCACCGCGCCCGGCCAGGTTGATTCTTTTAAAATCAACATTCTTGAGATATAACTTATGTAATATAATTCAAGGTATAACTAGCCTAAACATAATCCATGAATCTTGTGTTTTTTCTCTGAGTTTTGACAATTTCATGTACTTACGTAAACATTCAAAACAAGACATAAGTCATTTCTGTCACCTCAGAAGGTGTTATGTCCCTTTCCGGGTGGCTCCTTGTCACACCCAGAAGCAGTCATTGTTCTCATTTCAACTACCACTGATTAGCTTTTGTAGTTCTTGAATTTCATGTAAATGGTATATACTATGCAACCTCTTGTGTTTCGATTTGTTCACTCATGATATTTTTGAAATTATTCTGTTAAGTTCAGTGTATTCGTAGTTTATTCCCTTTACTAATGAGTTTTCAATTGTATGACTAGAGCAAATTTTGTTTTTCCATGTGCCTGTTTCCACAGGCATTTTGGTATCTTCCAGTTTTAGGCTACTTTAAATAAATTTTTGCATAAAAGCTTGCTGGGATATTGATAAGAATTGCATTAACTCTACAGATCAATTTGGAGAAAATAAAACTCATCAATTTTGAGTCAATCAACATAGAATGGTTTATATCTCTAGGGTTTCATTTTTCTCAGCTATGTTTTGTGTTTTATATTGTAGCAGTTTCCACATTTCTGATGTTTATTTTTAGATACTTGATGTTTCTTGATATCCTGTCAGATTGCTAATTTCACTTACTAGTTGAGTAGTCATTTTTTAGATGCCACAGTTTATATGCAATCATGCCACTTGTAACTAAGGATCATTTAGCTTCTTCCTCTCCTGTCTTCATGCTGCTTATTTCTTTTTCTTGTCTTTTTCTTGTCTTGTCTTTCTTTCTAGCTAGGACTTCCAGTACAATGTTGGAGACAGTACATATCCTTGCCCTTTTGCCAAGGATAAGGAAAATATTGAAATATTTCACCATTAAAATATGATGTTGGCTGTTTATCAGATTGACAAGGTTACCCTCTGTTTCTCGTCTGCTGTTTTTATTTTTAAAATCATGAATGGGTATTGTCTTTTATCAATTTTCCTGTTTTCTCTATCTATGGAAATGATTTTATGACTTTTCTTCTTTACTATTTTAATGTGATGAATTACATGGATTGATTTTTTTTTAAACTGTTAAACCAATCTTACATTCCTAGGATAAACTCCACTTGTTTGTGATGTGTTATAGTTTTAATTGCTGGATTTGGCTTGCTAATTTTTCTTAAGGAGTTTTAAAATATTTGTTCAGGAGGTATATTGGTCTGTGCTTTTATTGCACTGTATTTACTTCTAGTATGACGGTTATGCTGCCTTCCTTCATAAAACAAGTTGGAAAGTGTTTCTATAGAATAATAATACTCTTTTATAAAACAGTTTAAGATGGGCATTATTTCTTCCTTAAATGTCTGATGGCATTCATTGGTGAAGCCATCTGGACCTCGAGTTTTCTTTGTGGTAACGGTTTTGATTACAAATTCAATTTCTTTCATGGATATAGGTTTACTAAGGATATTTGCTTTCTCTTGAATGAGCTTTGGCAGCTTGTATTTTTCGTTTTGCTTGTTGGTTTTTATTGGCATAAAATTGTTTATAATACCCTTCTAATATCTGTCAGGTCATGGTGATATCCTCCTTTATTTGTGAAACTGATCATTTATGTTTCCTTGTTCTGTAGTCTTTGGCCCTTGTGTTAGTTAGAAATGTGTGGATTAATTTCCTAATGTTTGGGAATTTTCTGGGTACTGTATTGTTACTAATTTCTGATTTCATTCTTGTGTGGTCAGAGAATTACTCTATCATTTTTATTATTTGAAATTCATTGAGACATTTTTTTTTCTGGCTTGACACATGGTGTATCTTGGTGTATGTTCCATGTGGACTTAAACAGAATGGATATTCTGTAGTTGTTGGGTATTATGTTTTCTAAATGACAGGGCCAGTAGTAGTATTTAAATCGATGTGTTTGTTGATTTTTGTCTCTGCCTTCTTTAAGTAGTGAGAGAAGGGCATTAAAATTTCCAACTACAACTATGTATCTGTTGATTTATTTAGTTTTGACAATTTTGATTCATGCATTTTTAGGTTCTGTTATGAGGTGATTACATATGTAGTATTGTCATATCTTCTTAATATTTGTCCCTTTTGTCATTACAAAATATCCCACTTTATCTATAGTAATACTTCTTGTCTCAAAGTCTGCTTGGTCTGATATAACTTTCTTATGCTTAATGTTTGCATAGTATAGCTTCTTGCACATTCTACAACTTTAATGTGTTTCTTTGCTATGTTTTTTGGTATTGCTTATTTATCAAATCTAATAAACTGCCTTTTAACTGGAATGTTTAGTCCATTTTTACTTAATATGGTTGAGTTTAATTCTACTATCTTGCTACTATAAAAAATTATTTATTTTTTGTTTACCTCTTTCTCCATTCTTGCCATCTTAGGCATTTTCAATATTCAGTTGCTTTTCCCCTCTATTATATTTTCAGGTATTTTATAGTTAAATCATTTTTTTCTGAAAGAAACTAAAATTTATTTTTATTTTAAATAGACTTTATTTTTTAAAGCAGCTTTAGGATCACAGCAAAAATGAGCAGAAAGAACAGAGAGGTCCTGTGTTAGTCTGTTTTGCATTGCTATAAAAGAATACCTGAGGCTAGGTAATTTGGAAAGAAGAAAGATTTATTTAGCTCATGATTCTGTAGGCTACACAAGAAGCGTAGTGTCAATGTCTGCTTCTGGTGAGGCATTAGGAAGCTTACAATCATGGCAGAAGGCAAAGGAGAAGCCAGCAGATGACATGTCAAGAGAGGGAGAAAGAAAGAGGGAGGAGGTGCCAGGCTCTTTTTAAACAACCGCATCTAATGTTAACTCATTACCACAGGGAGGGCACTTAGTCATTCATGAGTCATTTACTGTCTCCATACTTTTGTCTTTTCCAAAATGTCATGTAGTTGGAATCATGTAGTATGTAGTCTTTTCAGATTGGCTTCTTTTACTTAGTGATATGCATTTATGTTTCCTCCATGTCTTTTCAGGGCTTCATAGCTAACTTTTGTTTAGCACTGGATAATTGGATAATATTCTGTTGTCTGAATATACCACAGTTTATTTATTCACCTACCATCTTAGGTGGCTAGGGCTGCCATAACAAAATAACACAAGCTGCATGGCTTAAACAACAGAAATTTATTTTCTCAAAGTGAAGGAGGCTGGAAGTTCAAGATCAAGGTCCAGCAGGTCCTGTTTCTGGTGAGGACTTTCTTTTTTTTTTTTTTTTGACACTGAGTCTTGCTGTGTCCCCAGGCTGGACTGCAGTGGCACAATCTCGGCTCACTGCAAGCTCCGTCTCCCGGATTCGCACCATTTCTCCAGCCTCAGCCTCCCGAGTAGCTGGGACTACCAGCGCCTGCCAACACGCCCGGCTAATTTTTTGTATTGTTCACCGTGTCAGCCAGGATAGTCTCGATCTCCTGACCTCATGATCCGCCCACCTCGGCCTCCCAAAGTGCTGGGATTACAGGCGTGAGCCACTGAGCCCGGCCTCTGGTGAGGACTTTCTTCTTAGCTTGCAGATAACCACCTTCTCACTGCATCCTCACTGGCCTTTTCTCTGAGTTCATGTGGAGTGGCCAGGGAGAGATCTCTTCTTCTTATAAAGCCAACAGTTGTGTTGGACCTCATTTAACCTTAGTTACCTCCTAAAGGCTCAATCTCCAAATACAGTCACATTTGGGATTAGGGCTTTAATATGTGAATTTGGAGAGAGGAGTAGAAACAATTCAATCCCTAGAATCTATCGAAGGGCATCTTGGTTGCTTCCAAGTTTTGACAGCGCCATAAACACCTGTGTGCAAGATTTTTGTGGACATAAATTTTCAACTCCTTTGGGTAAATACTATTGAGTGTGACTGCTGGATTATGTGATAAGAGTATGTGTAAGAAACTGCCAAACTCTTCCAAAATGACTGTACAATTCTGCATTCTCACCAGCAATGAAAGTTCCTATTGTACCACATCTTCTCCAGCATCATTATCAATGTTCTGGATTTTGGCCATTCTAATAGTTGTGTAGTGGTATCTCATTTTTTAATTTGAATTTCTCTAATGATATGTGATGTGGAGCATCTTTTCATGTGCTTATTTGCCATCTGTCTTTATCATCTTTGGTGAGAAGTCCGTTCAGGACTTTTGCCCATTTTTTAATTGGGAAATTGTGTTTTAATGCAAGATTTAATTTTATAGACTAGTAAAGTTTTAAAACAACCTGTGAATCTAGACATTTAAAAAGCATTGGAACAATTTGTGAAATTTATAAATACAGTCCTTAGAGTTCTGAAGAATTTGACACTTTTTTGTGTCTGCAAAGTTTTTATTATTTAGGTCATTGAAATCCACATGAAAATAGGCTTTGGCTAAGGTAAATCCACTTTCTGTATAAATATGAGATTTCTCGAGTATTTTGGTTTTTGAGGAATAATAACACACATATTGAGGAAAAACAAGAGGGCATCATTTTCTTATATCTTTAAGAGCAAGGCAACACTGCCCAGATGCCATTCCACCTCTGCTTATCCCATTCCACCACCTGCATTCTTAGGCTTGGACTATGTCACACATCTTCTCAAAGCAGTCACAGAAAGGAGAATAATGTCTTCATAATTGGCTTAGACCAATAAGGACCTAGTCTTGGGCTTAGGGATGGGGCTATCCGCCTCTGAATTATATGGCCATGTGGAAGAGGTGGCTGTCTGAAGAAAATCAAAGTACTATTGTTAAGGAGACATGTTGGTGGCTAAACCCCATTTCCACAAATAAGTTTACTTACTCTGACCTTGGAAGCTAAAAAATCTGGTACTGAGGGAGAGTTGCCACACAAGGGATATGTACCAATCTGAGGGAGAGAATCATGTAGCAAAAAAATAATATGGAGAGCATGAGGGCAGTGAACCCCAGGTAGAGACGGGCTTGGGAGGGGATTCAGGCAGAAATAGGGGTCATGAAGCTCATCCCAAAGGAAGGAAAGCAAACTTCAAAGGCCAGCTTGGCTGGCTGCAAATTTTGCTTTGGGCCATCAAACTCAAATGTTTGTGTAACTCATAAATAAACCAAAAGCTCTAGGCAGTTACAGCACAGTTATAAGTTGATGGTAAGGACTATGAGCTGTTTCTTAAAATAATTAAGTCGGGGTGATCTCACCTCTCTTGACATTTATGGGGTCTTATTTACTGCACAAAGGCATTGCATATTTATGTGGGGGTAAAGAGCAGGATCAGCTATATCATTTGCAAGGCCCAGTGCAAAATGAAAATTCAGAGCCCCTTGTTAATAAAATTATTAAGAAATTCAAATCACTCGGTGCCTCTTGAGACTTTACAGAGAGCAATCCTCCCTCTAGAAATGACTTTATGGCTGTGTAATTTGTGTAGTTGTACAAGTTTCCCATGCTTAGAAAGGCCCCACATTTTGTTTAATCATTAACATTATGGTTTCTAGCTGCAGTTTCTAACTGCAATTCTACAACTGAGGGCAAATTAATTTTTTTCAGATCTCAGTTTGTGTATTTCTTAGAACTGATCTATACTAGTAGTTTTCAAACCTTTTATTTTAAAGCAGTAGAACCCCCTTTACATCAAAATTTTTACTTGGAGTCTGCTGTGGTCTGAATATTTTTGTCTCCCCAAGATTTATGTTGAACCCTAATCGTCAGTGTGATACTATAAGGAGGCGGAATTCTTGGGAAGTGATTTGGTCATCAGGGTGGGACCCTCATAAATGGGATTAGTGCCCTTACAAGGGCTGAAGAAACTATAATTTTTCCACCATGTGAGGATGTAGTAAAGTAGAAAGTGGATCCTCACCAGACACAAAATCTGCCATGACCTAGATCCTTCCCAGTCCCTAGTTCTAGAAGAAGTAAATTTCTGTTGTTTAAGCCACCCAATTTATGAAATTTTGTTATAGCAGCCTTGATGGACTGAATACAGGACGGAATGATTAGAGTCCTAAATATAAAACAGATAAAAGAGAAAGTATCTAATTAAAATCTCCTCTCTAATAGAAGGAGCCCATGAAATTCCACAGAAGAAATTGATAACACTCCATTGCGATCAAGTTTGCCAACTACAGCCCTCAGGTCAGCAGCCCTCAGCTGCTAGCTGTCTTTGTACATAAGTTTTATTTGAACATAGCCATGTTCATTTGTTTACATGTCATTTCTGGCTGCTTCTGCTCTATAGAGTTAGAGTTGAGTAGTCTTGACAGAGTCCACATGACTGGCAAAACCTAAAATATTTACTTTCAGGTCCTTAACAGAAAAAGTTTACCACTTCTTGATCTAGATTATTTATGCTGATGACACTGGCAGGATGGCAAGGATAAGGCACAGAGGTTTCCAAGCTTGGAGAATGGGCAGGCTAACAAGGCAGGAAGTTAGATATCAGCTAACAATCAAGAGACCAATGTGGAGCTAGTGTGTGTCACGTGGATCCAGACCCTGAAATAAAATAGAAACCTAATTACCAAGACAGAGACACAAGACTGAAATGAGAAAAGCAGCAAGTTTGCCCACATGCCAACTTACCTAAAGTATGGATCGGTCCTGAGATTTCTCCCCAGAGTGGTTTAGATTCCAGAGCCCTGCAGGGAAATAGAGTTGGAGAATAAAGAAGTACTGGGACAGGGAACAGGTGGGTCCTCCTCAAAGCTATAGAGATGAGAAGATAATGGCCCCTGGAAGGGTAAGAGAGTGCAAACATAAAATACTCATGTCAGTAATAAATCAAATATAGAGAATAAATAGGCCAGGTGTAGTGACTCGTGCCTGTAATTCCAGCACTTTGGGAGGCTGAGGTGGGCAGATCACCTGAGGTGGGCAGATCACCTGAGGTCAGGAGTTTGAGACCAGCCTGGCCAACATGGCAAAACCCATCTCTACTAAAAATACAAAACTTAGCCAGGTGTGATAGCACACCTGTAATCCCAGCTACTTGGGAGACTCAGGCAGGCGAATCACTTGAATCCGGGAGATGGAGGTTGTAGTGAGCTGAGATCGTGCCACTGCACTCCAGCCTGGGCAACAGAGCAAGAGTCTGTCTCAGAGAGAGAGAGAGAGAGAGAGAGAGAGAGAGAGAGAGAGAATAGATAGATAAGTAGGAAAACCCCAGAGAGAACAGAGTAATAACTAAAACAAAATGACTGTTTCCTAAGTGTCTTTGGTAGGTACTATAAAAATGAATGAGATTATATACATGTACAAGGCGTCTTTGACTTCAAGGATTATACATAGAAGTCAGAAAATACACTGGAATGCAATCCTGTGTATTTGAGGCTCCCTGTGGCAGTTTTAAAGTAAAGATCCAAGGTACTTCCCCATACCTACTGAATCAGAGTCTCTGTGACTGGGACTTGGGGAAAGTAATGGGCTGAACTGTGTATTGTGTCCCATAAATTCACATGTTGAAGCTCTCAACCCTAGTACCTCAGAATGTGCCTATATGTGAACTTGGGGGTCTTTAAAGAAGTGATTAAGTTAAAATGAGGCTGTTAGGGTGTGCCTTAATCCAATCTGACTGTTGTCCTTGTCAGAAGAGGAAATATGAACACACAGAGAGACACCAGGGGTGCACATGCCCAGAGGGGTGACCATGTGAGGGCACAGCAAGAAAGTGGTCACCTACAAGCCAAGGAAAGAAGCGTCAGAAGAAACAAAATCTGTTGAAACTTTAATCCTGGATTTCTAGCCTCCAGAACTGTGAGAATATAAATTGCTGTTGTTGAAGCCACCCAGTCTCTGGTATAATTACGGTGGCCCTACCACATGAATAGATCATGTGTGATAGTTGAATATCTACACAGGTAATTCTGACACTCACACTGAGTTGACAACCACTTGGTTAGAGTTCAGATGCAGACCCAGGAGGAAGATAAGGAAAAGGTGCTGAAGAATGGATAGAGGAAATGTTGCCTTGTAAATATAAAAGAGATGAGCTTTGTGTTGCCTGTGAGGTTCCCCATGCCTGTTCATTTGCCGGGTGCGGTGGCTCATGCCTGTAATCCCAGCACTTTGGGAGGCTGAGGTGGGCAGATCACCTGAGGTCAGACCAGCCTGGCCAACATGGTGAAACCCCGTCTCTACTAAAAATACAAAAATTAGCCAGGCATGCTGGCAGGTACCTGTAATCCCAGTTACTCAGGAGGCTGAGGCAGGAGAATGGCTTGAACCTGGGAGGCGGAGATTGCAGTGAGCCGAGACCGCACCATTGCACTCCAGCCTAGGCAACAAGAGCGAGTCTTTGTCTAAAAAAAAAAAAGTTCTTTATTTACCATCTTAGTGCTGCTTCTGTTGATTTGAGTTGAATCAGGTCAGTCTTCTTGTTCTCGGGAAGTTTTACCCCCAGTCAATGGGAAGCTAGTATGTTTTCCTATCATGTACTCTTGATTGCCTCCCTCTCCTGTTGTCATGTTGGAAACTGTGCAAGAGACAGAAGCCAAGAACTAAGGCTTTTCTTACCACTAAACAAACTATTTTTAAACTAGACAAAATAAGGGTCATTTCTTCGGGGGCAGAGTCATCTCGTTGCTATCTATGGCTTGTTGTTATAAATCCAATTCCTCAAAAAGAGTTCCAGCATTAGCAGATTTTAATGAAGTAGTTATTAAGCATATTTGGCTCTGATGAACGCAAATTTATTTCCTAATGATCTTTGTCTGACTGAAAATAGCAAGTCTTGAATATGTTAGTCTGTGCAGGGAATATTAATGTTTTCTTAATTTTTCCCGGTGATATTGAATCAAAATGGCTTTTGGTAAATCAGTCAACTGAAGCAATAGCTAAAGACACTTATTACTTAACATGATATATATTCAACTAAAATTACAGTATCCCATTTTCTTAGTGCTTTGAATGGAAAAGTTCCAGAAAGTAACCATTTGATTTAAAACTCCTAGCTCTTTTTAAAGCAAGGTATCATCTCCTTTTAAAGGTTAGATTTCAGGAATAACATCAGCAAGATATCAGAGTAGGAGACACCAGCCTTCACCTGCTCACAAAAAAATAATAATTAGACATCTATCCACAAGTGAAACTAGCGCTTCAATTTGAGAAGCTGCAGCAACACAGCAAAGCAACACAAACAAACAAACCAACAAACAACAACAACACAAGGAATAATTGCATAAAAGGCATAGGAACAACAGTTCCATTTTGCCTGCACCATCTCATCCCCTGAGGCTGTCACTGCTCAGTGCTAAGAGGGAACTACCCAGTGCACAAGTTCGCCTTACAGGGACAAGAAGAGCGGAATGAATGACCAACTTCCCCAGTCTTTTGGGGGCATTGCCCTAAGGATCTGCTTTGGCTTCACCTTACCCAGATCCCTGGGGACACCAACATAGCTGAGACATCTGGAGAGGACTAAAAACTTAACATGACATATATTCAGCTAAAAAACAAAGAAGGCTGGAGGCTATCAGTGTCAGCCATATGGTGGATGCTATTGTGACCCCCCAT
Source organism: Piliocolobus tephrosceles (assembly GCF_002776525.5). Lineage (NCBI taxonomy): Eukaryota > Metazoa > Chordata > Mammalia > Primates > Cercopithecidae > Piliocolobus > Piliocolobus tephrosceles. The sequence continues at coordinate 4,684,241 of NC_045438.1, read as the reverse complement.
GGCTTGATCCTCAACTCTCGCCACTGAGGACCTCAACAGCTCTTGTGGTGTTTCACAGCATCCTCCTCAACAGCCAGGTCCTCTGAGGACCCCATGGTGTTCATCATTGTGGATCCAAGCGGTCTGCTCCACAGGGGATGCCAAAAGCTTTCGCCTTTGAGATCTACGGTCTTTGCAGACTCCAGCTGTCTGAGCTGTCACCCTTTTCTCCCCTTCACAGAGCTTTCTTTCCACCATGGGTGCCCCATCCCCACACACAGCCTGGCTACTGCATGCACATGCTTGCAGATGACTTGGGTTCCTGCATCAAGCCATGACATGCAGTGCTGTATGTATGCCCATGGTGATCCTGCAAGCATGTGTGTTTACACAGCTGACACTGACCCCACTGCCAGCCTTCACTACCATTCAGTCACCTGCAGCTAGCCGTCAGCTCTGGTCCCGACAGCAGTGTAGATGCACCAGCTAGCCCCAACTCCCTCACCACCAGGCACATGCCTTCAGCTATTCCTTGCAGTTGAGCTCATGCATACTGGCAGTGCCAACCCCTGCAGCCACACTTACATGTACAGCTGGTCTCTGAAGCCACACATGTGTAAACTTCAAGTCCTGATGTCCACCACTGTTTGCCCTTGTCCCTTGCTACTGAAGCCAGAGGCACTGCTGAGGACCCTAACAGCTTTTTTACTCACTGTGGGTCCCCTGCAGTTCTTATCAATAAGGGTTTTGCTGCTGCTGACATCATGGACCACAGCTTTCTGAGCTGATAAGACTCTACACCAACCCCACACAAGACCCAGAGCTACTTTATGCTCCCACATTTGATATCTGGTGATACAGTATGCTCCAGGGCCCCCTCACCCCACTGATAAACGTCTTTTCTTACCACAGCCAGTCAACTAAATCTAGAAAAGGTCTTCGAAGGCAGAGACACCTGTCTGTTTACCTATATATCAAACCTGCACAAACAAGGATCACAAGAAACCAGGGAAACGAGACACCAAACAAGAAACAAATAATTGTTACAAAGAAGCTCAGCAGGTTACAAGAGAACATAGATAAATGATTTAATGAAATCAGGAAAACAATATGAGAACAAAATGAGATGTTCAAAAAAGAGATAGAAAACAGAAAAAGAGAGAACCAAACAGAAATTTTGAAGCTGAAAGAATACAGTGACTGAACTGGAGAATGCAATAGAAAGTTTCAATAGCAGACTCAATCAAGCCAAAGAATCCGAATTTGAAGACATGTCATTTTAAATTATCAAGGCATAAAAGAAAAAGTGAAAAAGAACAAAAGGGAATGAAGAAAGCCTATGAGATTTTTGAGACCCCATCAAAAGAGCTAATATTTATATTATGGAATCTTCAGAAGGAGAAGACAGAGAGGGAAAAGGACAGAAAACTATTTAAAGAAATATGGCTGAAAATTGTCCAAGTTTGGGAAGAGATATGGAAATCCAAGTACATGAAGCTCAGTGGTGGTCCCCAAAGATTTCACTGACACATATTTTAATCAAACTATCAAACACAAAGACAAAAGAGAGAAATTTGAAAGCAACAAGAAAATAGAGGCTCATCAAACACAAGAAAATTTCTATGAGGCCATCAGCAGAAACCTTGCAGGTCAGGAGAACTTGGAATGATATATTCAGAGTGCTGGAAAGAACCCCTGCCAAATAATAATAGTTCACCTGGCAAAGCTATTCTTCATAAACGAAGGATAGATAGAAATTTCTTCAGAGAAACAAAAGTTGAGGGAGATCATCATCATTAGATCTGCCTTAAAAAAATGCTAAAGAGAGTTCTTCAACCTGAAATGAAATAATGCTAATTAGTAATGTAAATACATATGAAAATATAAAACTCACTTGGAAAGGTAATTATGTAATTAAATTCAGAATACTCTAGTGCTATAATAATGGTATGTAAATCACTTATAAATCTAGCACAAAGATTAAAAGTCAAGGTATTAAAAACTATAATAATTTATTAGTGGGTTCATAATATAAGAAGTTATATATTAAAAACATAAAATTGGGCAGAGCTTGTGTAGTGATCAAAGTTGTTATTAGATTAAAATAGCCTGTTGTAACTATTAGATGTTTTATGTAAGCCTAACAGTAACCACAAAACAAGTATCTATATTAGATACACAAACAATAAAGAGAAAGAAATCAAAGCATACCACTACATAAAATAAATAAATCAAAAAGATAGCAGAAGAGGAAGAAAGGAACAAAGAACCTACCAAACAGTCAGAAAACAATTAACAAAATGGCAATAATAAGTTGTTACCTCTCAATAATTATGTTAAATGTAAATGGACTAAATGCTCTACTCAAAAGACATAGAATGCCTGAATAGATCAAACACACACACACACACACACACACACACACAAGACCCATCTATATGATGCCTACAAGAGACTCACTTCAGCTTTAAAGACACACATAGATTGAAAGGAAATAAATGAAAGAAAGACTTTCCATGCAAATGGAAACTAGAAAAGAGCAGGGGTAGCTATACCTATATCATACAAAATAGACCTTAAGTCAAAAACTGTAAAAGAAACAGTCATTATATAACAATAAATGATTCAATTTATCAAGAGGATATATCAATTGTAAATATATAGGCACATAGCACTGTAACACCTTAATATATAGAACACATATGAATAGCTCTACAGAGAGAATTAGACCACTAAAAAATAGTAAAGTAATATTTCACTTTCAACAATGGATCAATTATTCAGACAGAAAATCAATAACATTGGACTTGAATACTATAGACAAATAAACCTAACAGACATAAACTGAACATTCCACTCAACATGGTAGAATATTCTCCTCAATTGCACACAGAACAGTTTCCAGAAAGGATCATATGCTAGGCCACAAAACAAGTTTTTACAAATTTAAGAAGACTGGATTTATATCATGCATCTTTTCTGACCACAATGGTATGAAACAAGAAATCAATGACATGAAGAAATTTTAAAATTCACAGTATGTGGAAATTAAACAACACCTCCTGAACAACAAATGGGTCAAAGAAGAACTCAAAAGGAAAATTAAAAAAAAAAAAAAAATCTTGAGGCAAATGAAAATGGAAACACAACAGACCAAAACTTATGGGATGCAGAAAAATTCATTCTAAGAAGAAAGTTTATAACAACAAGGACCTACATTAAGAAAAAAGGAAGGTGGGCTGCTCTGGTGGCTCACACATGTAATCTCAGTGCTATGGAAGGCCAAGATGGGAGGATTGCTTGAGGCCAGGAGTTTGAGATCAGCCTGGGCAACATAGTGAGACCCTGCCTCTACAAAAAATAAATTAGGCAGGTGTGGTAGCATATACCTGTAGTCCTAGCTACCGGAGAGGCTGAGGTGGGAGCATCACTTGAGCCCAGGGTTTCGAGGCTGCTGTGAGCCGTGATCATGCCATCGCACTCCAGCCTGGGAAACAGGACAGCAAGTCCCTGTCTCTCAAAAAAAACTTTTTTAAAGAAGGAAAAAAGAACGATCTTGAACATAAGGCAACAGAATAAAACTAAACGAAGCCCAAAGTTTGAAAAGGAAGAATAAAATAAAGGATAATTAAAATCAGAGTAGAAATAAATAAAACACAGACTAGAAAAACAATAGAAAAATAATCAGTAAAACTGGGTTGGTTTTTCAGAAAGGTGAACAAAGTTGACAAAAGTTTAGCTAGACTAACTTAAAAAAAATAGAGAATACTCAAATACAATTAGAAAGAAAAGAGGAAACAACTGATATCACACAAAGGATCATAAGAGACTACTATGAATAATTATCTAACAAATTGGATGAACTAGAAAAAATGAATTCCTAGACACATACAACCTACTAAGACTTAAGAAATAGAAAAATGTGAACTGAACAATAAGAAGAAGATTCCATCAGCAATCAAGTCTTCCAACAAATAAAAGTCCAGGACCAAATGCTTTCACTGGTGAATTCTACTAAAATTTTAAAGAAAAATTAATGGAAATCCTTCTTAAAATCTTCCAAAAGTTGAAGAGGAAATAATATTTTTAAACTCATTTTATGAGGTAAACATTATTCTGATACCAAAGCTGACAGGGACATTACTGGAAAATAAAATTATAGGCCAATATCCTGATGGACAAAAATGCATAAACCCTCAAGAAAATACTAAAACCTTAATTCCACAGCACATTCAAATGATAATACACTGTGATCGAATGGTATTTATCTGTGGTATGTAACAATTGTTCAATACATGCAACTCAATAAATGTGATACACCAAATTAACAAAGTGCATAGCAAAAATGATATGATTATTTCAATAGAAGCAACAAAATTATCTGATAAAATTCAATATTTTTTCATGACAAGAACGTCCAACAAATTAGATATAGAGGAGATGTATTTTAACACAATAAAGGCCATATATAACAAGTCTGCAGCTAATATCATACTCAATGGTGGAAAGCTGAAAGCTTTTACTCTAAGATCAAGAACAAAACAAGGATGCCCCCTCTCACCACTGCCATTCAACACAATATTGTAAGTCAGAGCCTATATTCTAGTCAGAGCCATTAGGCAAGGGCATTAGGCAAGGGCATCCAAATCAGAAAAGATATAAAACTGTATGTGTTTACAGACGACATGATCTTATATGTAGAAATCTCTAAAGATTCTATGAAAAACTATGAGAACTACTACAGAAATTTAGTAAAGTTGCAAGATAGAAAATCAACATACAAAAATCAGTTTTATTTATATACATTAACAATGAGCTAGACGAAAAAGATATTAAGAAACAATCTTACAATAACTTAAAAAAAGAATACTTAGAAATAAATTTAACCAATGAGGTGAAAGATCTGTACACTAAAAATTATAAAACACTGATTAAAAAATGAAGAAGACATAAATATATGGAAAAATATTATTTGTTTATGGAGCAGAAGAATTAATATTCTAAAAATATTCACACTACATAAAGTGATCTACAGATTCAATGCAATCACAATCAAAATTCCAGTAGTATTTTTTATAGAAATAGAGAAAATAATCCTAAAATTTATATAGAACCATAAAATATCCTAAATAGCCAAAGAAATCTTGAGCAAGAACCACAATGCTGGAGGTAGCACACTTCTTGATTTTAAATTACATTACAAAGGAATAGAAATCAAAACAATATGGTACCAGTATAAAAACAGACATATAGACCAATAGAACAAAATTAACCCTCGAATAAACCCACACATAATAGTCAACTGATTTTTGATAAAGGTGCCGAGAACACACAAGGGGGAAACTATAGTCTGTCCAATGAATGATGTGGGGAAACTGGATATTCACATGCAAAAAATGAAATTGGATCCTTATCTTACTTCATGCACAAAAATCAACCCAAAATAGATTAAAGATTTAAACATAAATATTGGAACCATAAAACTCTTAGAAGAAACAAAGGGGAAAACTATGACACACATCATAGCAATAAATTTTTGGATTTGAGATCATATGCACAGGCAGTAGAGATGAAAAAGTTAAAAATGGATTATAGAAAACTAAATACTTCTGCATAGCAAAGAAAATAATCTACAACATATAAAAGAAACCTATGGAACAGGAAAAAATATTTGCAAACCATACGACTGAAAAAGAGTTTATATTCAGAATATATAAGAAGTTCACACAGGTGGCTGGCAAGATGGTTGAATACGAATAGCTCCAGTCTGCAGCTCCCAGTGAGATCAATGCAGAAGGCGGGTGATTTCTGCATTTCCAACTGAGGTACCTGACTCATCTCAGTGGGACTGGTTTGAAAGTGGGTGTAGCCCATGGAGGACAAGCCAAAGGAGGGTGGGGCATCACTTCACCCAGGAAGCACAGAGGGTCAGGGAAATCCCTCCCCAAGCCAAGGGAAGCCGTGAGGGACTGTGCCATGAAAGACAGTGCATTCTGGCCCAGATATTACACTCTTCCCACAATCTTTCCAACTTGCAGACCGGGAGATTCCCTCAGGTACCTACACCACCAGGGCCCTGGGTTTCAAGCAAAAAACTGGGCGGCCATTTGGGCAGACACCAAGCTAGCTGCAGGAGTTTTTTTGTTCATGCCCCAGTGGCACCTGAAATACCAGTGAGACAGAACCGTTTACTCTCCTGGAAAGAGGGCTGGAGCCAGGGAGCCAAGTGGTCTAGTTCAGTGGACCCCACCCCCACAGAGTCAAGCAAGCTAAGATCCACTGGCTTAAAATTCTCACTGCCAGCACAGCAGTCTGAAGTCAACCTGAAACTGTCGAACTTGGTCGAGGGAGGGGCACCTGCCATTACAGAGGCTTCAGTAGGCAGTTTTCCTCTCACAGCATAAACAAAGCAACCAGGAAGTTCAAACTGGGCAGAGCCTACTGCAGCAAAGCCGCTGTAGCCACACTGCCTCTCTAGATTCCTCCTCTCTCTCAGCAGGGCATCTCAGAAAAGAAGGCAGCAGCCCCAGTCAGGGGCTTATAGATAAAACTCCCAGCTCCCTGGCACAGAGCACCTGGGGGAAGGGGCGGCTGTGGGTGAAGCTTCAGCAGACTTAAGTGTTCTTGCATGCTGGTTCTGAAGAGAGCAGTGGATCTCCCAGCACAGCACTTGAGCTCTGCTAAGGGATGGACTGCCTCCTCAAGTGGGTCCCTGACCCCTGTGCCTCCTGACTGGGAGACACCTCCCAGCAGGGGTCGACAGACACCTCATACAGGAGAGCTCTGGCTGGCATCCGGCAGGTGCCCCTCTGGGACAAAGCTTCCAGAGGAAGGTATAGGCAGCAATCTTTGCTGTTCTGCAGCCTCCACTGGTGATACCCAGGAAAACAGGGTCTGGAGGGGACCTCCAGCAAACTCCTGTAGCAAAGGAGCCTGACTTTTAGAAGGAAAACTAACAAATAGGAAGGAGTAGCATCAATACCAACAAAAAGGACGTGCACACAGAAACCCCATCAGAAGGTTACCAGCATCAAAGACCAAAGGTAGATAAATCCACAAAGATGAGGAAAAACCAGTGCCAAAAGGCCAGAAAAAAAACAGAATGCCTCTTCTCCTCCAAAGGATCACAACTCCTCACCAGCAAGGGAACGAAACTGGATGGAAAATGAGTTTCACAAATTGACAGAAGTAGGCCTCAGAAGGTGGGTAATAACAAACTCTTCCAAGCTAAACGAGCATGTTCTAACCCAATGCAAGGAAGCTAACAACCTTGAAAAAAGGTTAGAGGAATTGCTAACTAGAATAACCAGTTTAGAGAAGAACATAAATGACCTGATGGAGCTGAAAAGCACAGCATGAGAACTTAGTGAAGCATACACAAGTATCAATAGCCAATCAAGCGGAAGAAAGGATATCAGAGATTGAAGATCAACTTAATGAAATAAAGCATGAAGACAAGATTAGAGAAAAAAGAATGAAAAGGAATGAACAAATCCTCCAAGAAATATGGAACTTGTAAAAAGACCAAACCTACGTTTGATTGGTGTACCTAAAAGTGATGGGGAGAATGGAACCAAGTTGGAAATATCTCCAGGATATTATCCAGGAGAACTTCCCCAACCTAGCAAGACAAGCCAACATTAAAATTCAGGAAATACAGAGAACACCACAAAGATACTCCTCAAGAAGAGCAACCCCAAGACACATAATCGTCAGATTCACCAAGGTTGAATGAAGGAAAAAATGTTAAGAGCACACAGAGAGAAAGGTCAAGTTACCCAGAACGGGAACCCATTAGACTAAGAGTGGATCTCTCTGCAGAAACCCTACAAGCCAGAAAAGAGTAGGGACCAATATTCAACATTCTTAAAGAAAAGAATTTTCAACCCAGAATTTCATATCCAGCCAAACTAAGTTTCATAAGTGAAGGAGACATAAAATCCTGTACAGACAAGCAAATGCTGAGAGATTTTGTCACCACCAGGCCTGCCTGATAAGAGCTCCTGAAGGAAGCACTAAATATGGAAAGGAACAACCAGTACCAGTCACTGCAAAAACATACCATATTCTAAAGACCATCGACACTATGAAGAAATTGCATCAACTAACGTGCAAAGTAACCAGCTAGCATCATGATGACGGGATCAAATTCACACATAACAATATTAACCTTAAATGTAATGGGATAAAGGCCCAGTTAAAAGACACAGACTGGCAAATTGGATAAAGTGTCAAGACCCATCGGTGTGCTGTATTCAGGAGACCCATCTCACATGCAAAGACACACATAGGCTCAAAATAAAGGGATGGAGGAATATTTTCCAAGCAAATGGAAAGCAAAAAAAAGCAGGGGTTGCAATCCTAGTCTCTGACAAAACAGATGTTAAACCAAAAAAGAGCAAATAAGATAAAGAAGGGCATGACGTAATGGTAAAAGGACCAATGCAATGAGAAGAGCTAACTATCCTAAAAATGTATGCACTAAAACAGAAGCATTCAGATTCATAGAGCAAGTTCTTAGAGACTTACAAAAAGACTTAAACTCCCACACAATAATAGTGGGAGACTTTAACACTACACTGTCAATATTAGACAGATCAATGAGACAGAAAATTAACAAGGATATTCAGGACTTGACTCAGCACTGGACCAAGCAGACCTAATAGAGATCTACAGAACGCTTCACCCCAAATCAGAATATACATTCTTCTCAGCACTACATTGCACTTATTCTAAAACTGATGACATAATTGGAAGTAAAACACTCCTCAACAAATGCAAAAGAACGGAAATCATAACAGTCTCTCAGACCACAGTACAAGCAAATTAGAACTGAGGATTAAGAAACTCTCAAAACCACACAACTACATGGAAACTGAACAACCTGCTCTTGAATGACTACTGGGTAAACAACATAATTAAGGCAGAAATAAATAAGTTCTTTGAAACCAATGAGAACAAAGACACAACGTACCAGAATCTCTGGGACACATTTAAAAGCAGTGTGTAGAGGGAAATTTATAGCACTAAATGCCCACATGAGAAAGTGAGAAAGATCTAAAATCGACACCCTAACATCACAATTAAAGTAACCAGAGAAGCACAAGCAAACAAATTCAAAAACTAGCAGAAGACAAGAAATAACTAACATCAGAGCAGAACTGAAGGAGATACAGACAGGACAAACCCTTAAAAAAAAAAAATCGATGAATTCAGGAGCTGGTTTTTTGAAAAGATTAACAAAATAGATAGACCGCTGGTCAGACTAATAAAGAAGAAAAGAAAGAAGAATCAAATAGACACAATAGAAAATGATAAAGAGGATATCACCACTGATCCCACAGAAATACAAACTTCCATCAGACAATACTATGAATGCCTCTACACAAATATATTAGAAAATCTAGAAGAAATGGATGATTCCTGGACACATACACCCTCCCAAGTCTAAACCAGGAAGAAGTCAAATCCTTGAATAGGCCAATAACAAGTTCTGAAATGGAGGCAGTAATTAATAGCTTACCACCAAAAAAAGCCCCAGAACAGATGGATTCACAGCTGAATTCTATCCAAGGTACAAAGAGGAGCTGGTACCCTTCCTTCAGAAACTATTTCAAACAGTAGAAAAAGAGGGACTCCTCCCTAACTCATTTTATGAGGCCAGTATCCTGATTCCAAAACCTGGCAGAGACAGAACAAAAAAAGAAAATTTCAGGCCAATATCCCTGATGAACATCGATGCAAAAATCCTTAATAAAATACCGGCAAACTGAATCCAGCAACACATCAAAAAGCTTATCCACCACGATCAAGTTGGCTTCATCCCTGGGATGCAAGGTTGGTTCAACATACACAAATCAGTAAATGTATTCCATCACATAAACAGAACCAATGACAAAAACCACATGCTTATCTCAGTAGAGGAAGAAAAGGCCTTTGATAAAATTCAACATGACTTCATGATAAAAACTCTCAATAAACTAGGTATTGATGGAACATATCTCAAAATAATAAGAGCTATTTATGACAAACCCACAGCCAGTATCATACTGAATGGGCAAAAGCTAGAAGTACTCTCTTAGAAAACTGGCACAAGACCAGGAAGACCTCTGTCACCACTCTTATACAACATAGTATTGGAAGGTCTGGCCAGGGCAATCAGGCAAGAGAAAGACATAAAGGGTATTTAAATAGGAAAAGAGGAAGTCAAATTGTCTCTGTTTGCAGATGACATGATTGTATATTTACAAGAGACGTGAAGGACCTCTTCAAGGCGAACTACACACCACTGCTCAAGGAAATAAGAGAGGACACAAACAAATGGAAAAACATTCCATACTCATGGATAGGAAGAGTAAATATCATGAAAATGGCCATACTGCCCAAAGTAATTTATAGATTCAATGCTATCCCCATCAGCTAGCATTCACTTTCTTCACAGAATTAGAAAAAACTTTTCTTGGCCCATATAGCCAAGACAATCCTAAGCAAAAAGAACAGAGCTGGAGGCATCACACTACCTGACTTCAAAGTATACTACAAGACTACATTAGCCAAAACAGCGTGGTACTGGTACCAAAACAGATATATAGACCAATGGAACAGAACAGAGTCCTCAGAAATAACACCACACATCTATAACCATCTGATCTTTGACAAACCTGACAAAAACAAGCAATGGGGAAAGGATAATAAATGGTGTTGGAAAAACTGGCTAGCCATATGCAGAAAACTGAAACTGAACCCCTTCCTTACACCTTATACAAAATTTAACCCAAAATGGATTAAGGACTTAAATGTAAGACCTAAATCCATAAAAACCCCGGAAGAAAACCTAGGTAATACCATTCAGGACACAGGCATGGGCAAAGACTTCATGACTAAAACACCAAAAGCAATGGCAACAAAAGCCAAAATTGACAAATGGGATCTAATTAAACTAAAGAGTTTATGCATGGAAAAAAAAAAAAACTATCATCAGAGTGAACAGGCAACCTACAGAATGGGAGAAATTTTTTGCAATTTATCCATCTGTCAAAGGGCTAATATCCAGAATCTACAGAGAGCTTAAAAAAATTTACACACAAAAAAAACCCCATCAAAAAGTGGGTGAAGGATATGAACAGACACTTCTCAAAAGAAGACATTTGGCCAACAATGATAAGAAAAAAAGTTCATCATCACCGGTCATTGGAGAAATGCTAATCAAAACCACAATAAAGTACCATCTCACGCCAGTTTGAATGGCAATCATTAAAAAGTCAGGAAACAACAGATGCTGGAGAGGATGTAGAGAAAGACGAATGCTTTTACACTGTCGGTGGGAGTGTAAACTAGTTCAACCATTGTGAAAGACAGTGTGGCAATTCCTCAAGGATCTAAAACCAGAAATACCATTTGACACAGCAATCCCATTACTGGGTATATACCCAAAGGATTAGAAATCATTCTACTATAAAGACACATGCACATGTACATTTATTGTGCACAGTTCACAATAGCAAAGACTTGGAAGTAACCCAAATGCCCATCAATGATAGATTGGATAAAGAATACATGGCACATATACACCACAGAATACTATGCAGCCATACAAAAGGATGAGTTCATGTCCTTTGCAGGGACATGGATGCAGCTGGAGACCATCATTCTGAGCAAACTATCACAAGGATAGAAAACCAAACACCACATGTTCTAACTCATAGGTGGGAATTGAACAATGAGAATACGTGGACACAGGGAGGGGAACATCACATACTGGGACCTGTCCTGACAGGTTGGGGGACAGGGGAGGGACAGCATTAGGAGAAATACCTAATGTAGATGACAGGTTGATGGGTGCAGCAAATCACCATGGCATGTATACACCTATGTAACAAACCTGCCCATTCTGCACATGTATTCTAGAACTTGAAGTATAATAATAATTAAAAAAACGAATTCGTGCAATCTAATAGCAAAAAGAAAACATAATTATAATCTGATTTAAAATTGGGCCATGGACCTTACTAAACAGATATTTTTCCATAGAGTACATTAAAATGGGCAAAGTGTGTATGAAAACATGCTCAACACCACTATGTTTTAGGGAAATGCAAATTGAAACCATAGTGAGCTACCGCATCACATCTGTTAGGACAGCTGTTAGAAAAAAGATCGTTTTTGTGATGATGTGGACAAGGCCCTTGCACATCGTTGAGAATGTAAATTGGCACTGCTATTATATAAAACAAATTGGCACTGCCATTATATAAAACAATATGGAGGCTCCTCAAAAAATTAAAAATAGAACTGTCATATGATCCAAAAATTTCATTTCTGAGTATATATCAAAAGACATAAAATCAGTATCTCAAAGGGATATTAGTATTCCTATGTTCAGTGCAGCATTATTTTCATTAGTCAAGAAATGGAAACAATCTGATTGTCCTACAACAGATGAATGGATAAAGAAAATATAGTGTTGTATTAGCTGGGTGTGGTGGCTTGTGCCTGTAATCCCAGCTACTCAGGAGATTGAAGCAGAACAATCACTTGAAGCCAGGAGTTTGAGACCGCTATCTCAAAATATAAACAAAGAAAGAAAGAAGGAAGGAAGGAAGGAAGGAAGGAAGGAAGGAAGGAAGGAAGGAAGGAAGGA